>NW_028186329.1:2566875-2604577 GCF_003343005.1 Rhea americana
AAAACAGCATAGAGTTGTTGGAGGGGGGGTGATATGGTAATAATTTACCACAGAGAAAGAAATAGTGTCAATATGCTACTGAAGGGAGTTTTCTTGGAAGTTTGTTATTTTCCTCTTGTTCATGTTTATTTCAGTTATGATGTAGTAAGCGCAAAGAACAGAAAAACTATGGTTCACACAACATTGATGAGTCCTGGCAGATCTAATCTAAAACTTCCGCTTTTAACTTATAGGAGAGAAATGAATAAACTGAGCACTATTAGAGGAATATTAAAGCCAAGATCACATAAATATAATGCATAATCTTATTACATCTGAYGCCTGCTTCACATAAACTCCATTACAATGCTGGCTTGAAATCTAAGATGGAAACAGCTTCCCAGAACCCCAAACATACAAGTGTCAAACAAAACCATCTTTATGCCTGCTTTCTGACACACCACGCCTGTTGAATCTATATTCCCATAACCAGTTTAATAACCGTTTAATGGAATCCTTACATTCTATTTTAAGTCTGGCAGAATGGAAACGATGCCTAGCATGGAAGCAAAGGCACAAAAGATAAGTTATCTTGAGCACAAATTTTTTACACAGAGTAGGCTCTGCTGTCCAGACTACTAGAATCAAATTCAACTTCAGGCCTTTCTATCTAGTAGGTTTCCAGTTGAAAAATCATTAAATTACACTTTTACAGTAATAGCTCATATTGACATGAAATAGAAATTGTAGTAACAGTTTCACATAGCCCATGGAAAACAAATAAATGTAGAGACCAGGTTCCAGCAGTTTACCGTAACAGAGTGCACTGGTTCCTCAATGTGAAACAGAACASAAGATTCCTCAACAAAATGATTTGGGAAAAATCAATCTGTACACTAGTAACTGAATTCTGTCTTATCCTACAGAACAGAGATAGAGACAGAGATGGAGAGAAGGAACAAGGGACTTTACCAGAAAAGAACCTGCAAATATTTCTGAGGTATAAAATCATAAAAACCTAAGAAATGAAATGAGAAACTAACAGTACGTTCTCATTAGCAAAGACACCAAACAAAAGTAACCTGCAAACTAACCATTCAATTACCTTTCACAGTACACTTCTGACTTTCAACTTTTTTGGCACTTCTTGTAAAAAATACTTTCCCAAAAGACGTACATGTGTGATTCAATAAAACTCAAACTTACTTTACAATTGATAGCTATAAATTAAACAATGGAGAAAGTTCAAATTTAGGATTGCTGTAAAAGTATTCCTTGACTGAATGAAAAAGGCCAGCCTTCGTGCAGTCATAAATCTCTACGAAATCTCTCCCCTCTTCACCCCATAAAAGCACCTTTGCTTTCTTTAGCAACCAGTAATGCCTCCTGTATTTAAGGTATCAGTTTTAAAACCTATGTTCACCAGCCTAGTTAAAATTAAGTCAGTAATACAGCTTTAAAAAATTACAGTATATAAACAAGGTTGTAAGCTTTTCAGGGAGATAATTTCTATGGGACTTTTGTTTTCAGTAGTATCATTTTCATTCCTTAAATGCTCTAACACTACAGTGACATATTCCAAAGAAAAGTATAAATGAGATGGCTAGCAGACTCCTGTTACCAGCTGATAATCCAACGATATCAGTGACTGAATTAAGTATTCTTTCAAGAATGACATTAATCAGGCATTTCTTCACTAGACTGAGAAGTTTTTCTAAGGAAAGACTGTAAGTCACACAGGCACATCCCCTGGTAGTCACAAAGCAAAAGATACTTGAAATACCTCCTGGTTGTCTTACAGTCAAATTGGGAGGTAAGATATAAAGTAACAAAATAACTAATGTAATGCAATACGGATTGAAGTGCCAGTGAAAGGGCTGGAAGAGGAAAGAGATTAAATTCAGCATTTTAAATCTCAAAACAAAATATCATGTGTGAATAAACCCCAAGCAGCGAGCATCTCTACTTTACTTTCTTTCTAAAGTACTAAGTACGTTTTAACATATTAAGGCATTCCAAGAAATCATTACATAAAATGACAGTCATACTGAAGTTATATGCACCTCTGAGCGCACAAATGGTTACTCATGACTCAGCATAAAACAGCCTATTAATGCTGTTTCAGGCAGTTAGCCAAAATCAGCTGCACTACAGTCTGAAATAAACGTAATACTTAGTGATAATCTTAAATGTGCTATTTTATAACCAGAAGTTATTTATATAAATAGACCACTGCAATCTAGGTTTGGCTGATTATGGAGCAGATCTTCTAGATGGGAAAGAAAAAGCCATCTGTCCCTGAAAAATGTAATAGCAGATTCTGGRGTATTATTAGTCGGTAAAATCCATGTTAACTAAACAGAATAGCTTTCTCAAAACAGCACTTCTGTCTGTCATAACTTGCCGATCAATGGTCTTGGAAAAAGAAGAAAAATCAACAATGTGCCGAGTCTGCCTAACACAGAGTATCACAGTAAGAATATCTGTTCTCAGAAAACACGATACTTCCAAAGACAGAGACACGAATTTCTCTCTATTAATCATAATGATGAGAAGCTAATRCCAATTCAGAGATGGGACAGTAAAAAACAGAACAAAACAAAACAACCCCCCCACACACACACAGACACAGATACTCAGGGTCACATTTTCAGAATGTGTGTGTGCCAGGACTTTCGAAATGAAACCGTTATTTACAGCTGCCAGAAGAGAGGCGTGAAATCATGTCATCATGCCAAATCAAACCATACCAATGGATTTACATGTGTAAATGTAGCTACTTGTGACAACAAGCATAAATCTATCATCTTACCAATGTTGAATTATGACAACAGAAACTAATAGTAAGAACACAGACATGTATGAACTTACATAAAAACAAACCAAAACCATACACATTCTACTCAAAACAGTAAGAAAGAAAAAGTTAATCAGTCTATTTTAACCATGTGCAAAGAGAATGGGAAAGAGAATTAAACATATCCAAATCTTGTTCCTTCGGCTTATTTAACTTCACTGGAATTCTAATGTGAAAGATGCATATCTACATGCTGCCTTGTGTGAAGTTTTCAGAGAACAGAAACACTTTATCTCCTAGAAATGAGTGCTATTCCTCCTGATAGCACAACAGGGAACAAATCAAGACTGAATGGCCTCCTGGGAAGTAAACAGATGCAGCAGCACAAATCAGTTATTTCAGTACATTTACATGACTATTCACATTAGCAATTTGTGTCCAACTTTAAAGCTCCAAGTACAAATAAAAAAATCTCAAATATGCAAATTCCTGACAGAATTCCTTTGAAATACAGGATTTCTTTCCTATCCATGAAAAGTAATTAATTATTTATAACCAGACATAATAAAAGCAAAGCTGATAAATGATTACATTTGGAGCACATCTCCTATCAGTGATATTCACAACAGTATTTAACCAACTGGCATGAACAAGTACATCACCAATAAGTAGTGATGTCAAGTTAAGGTTAGCATGTTAGTTATAAATACTAGAGAAGAGCTATAAGGAGAAATGTTTAACTGTTTAAAATTTAAACATAACAACAGTAGTGGATTGATGTTTCTTTAGCTTTTGCACATGGAAAACTTACCTCAATGCTGAAAGGGGCATGGAGACACTATGTAGTGACTGATGAGTATTACCTATGCTGTACAAGTATATAATCAATCACTACAGGGACATCTTTAGCCTGACTGCATAGTTTTAAATCAAAAGAAGGCAGTTAGAAAAACAAAGCAGGAAATTAAATAACCAGAAATGACACTATACTAGGGAAAAACATTTCAAGACACCCAAGAAAGGGAGGGGGACCCCTCACCACATGGCTGCTAACCAGAAAGTACCTAGCTGATTTATGTTTAGCAACACAGTAATTACTTTGTTAAAAATGTGAATTTAAAGTCTATAAAGAAATGTAAGAACCATTGCTCTCAAAGCATGTGTCCATATGGCCTGTGTAGATGTATCTGTGAGATGTTCAGTTCTCAATAACTGTTTCCTAAGAGTAGGATGACATAGAGAGGCTCTGCTTTGCTTTTTCATAAGCACTCTTAAGAAGAAAAACCTCTCTGGTTAATTTTAGGAGCATTTAAAGTCCTAGAAAGAAATGTCCACATGTTTTTTTAAAAAAATCTTTATCCTTCTATTATGTAGTTTTCCAAAACAAATAAACTTGACTCCCAAAGAGAAGAAATGCAGGCACTAAATCACCATCAGTTTTTTTGAAGTAACCCTGGTTACAGTAAAAAGGGGCCTGCCCAGCTCCTCATCTACAAATGGGAAAGCCCCTTGGATCCATCCATAAAAATATGAAAGCTGAGACCTGTTATTTCTAAAGATGAATGCCTGAAAGCAGTTAGGCTTCTCACTGTGGCAAATGAAATTAGGTAAAAGAATTTGAGAGACAGAGAAGGAAGTACCCATAATAAATCACAGCCCTAAGAAGGCTGCATCTATTTCGTTAAAGAGTCTAAATTTAGACTGCAGTAAGCATGTCCCTCAGTATTAAGAATAGTGTAAATGAAATAAATTGAAAATACATTGAAAACCAAAATAAACCAAAATTCCCTTTCTCTGTCTCCATTTTAATACAGCCAGAGCAAAAATTTACATATGACTCATGACCCCATGCTTAGCAGGAGTCAAATAGAGACATTATTGCAGTCATCTACATATAAATGAGAGACTATTTATTGTATTATTGTTTGAAAGACCATAGGAAATATATTTAAAAGCATAAGCATGACAGATGCTTGTTAAAAAAAAGATCACATGCTTTTCACAGCAGTAAATATCGAAGGAATTTGGAGATGGAAATTAAGAGAAAGCCGTAATACCTGGAGATCTTTATTTCTTATGAGCCTTCAGCATTTTTAAGATTTATACTTTCAGAACAACACAGTAGCCTTCATGCTTTGCATTCTAGAGTAAGACTGCACACTTGTGTCTTTGTATTTGCAAAGGTACAACAGGTTACCAAAGCCAGAACCAAGACTGTGAATCATCATCAGTCAGGAGAATATAGAAAAATGAAATATAAGTACATACCCACCTTGAAACCTAATGCAATAGGTTTCATTACAATGCAATACAGACACAGCAACTCACAGTTTATAAACCATAAACAAGTGTGCAAGCCACCTTTTTTCCTTCAGCTATGTTGCTCTTAAGCAGCTGCATCTAAGCTTCTGTAAAAGAAAATTTTGCATCCTTTCAAATAATCAAATGGGAAACAGCTCATATTTTTCCAAAATTTTAATTTTTAAGCAAATCAATCAAAGCTATGGAATGTGTAAAATTGAACAGGAAATTGTATATTGCTTCACTACCTTCTCTAGAACTAGATTTGCACCTTTTAAATGAATGACCACAACAGCAGTTTTCAGTGTGGGAAAGTTTTAAGTATTGATTTTACCCGCACAGTTTGATTTGCATTTGGCAGTGTCTCCATAGAAATCAGAGAACATAGGCTCAAAAAGAGCTCAAAAAGACATTCAGAAACCTGTGCCCCACAATTTTCAAACCACTTACATATTCACCTATTAGTAGTTTAATTTATGTCATAATCAAGCTAGAGAAACACAACCATGTTATTCAAGGCAGAGTCAAATGCACTGCCAGAGATGTATGGCATGTACTGTTCCTCACTTACCACCAAAGTCTATTATTTTGTTAAAACACATATTAGACTGGCTAGACACGATTTGCTCTTTTACAGATCTAAATGCTGGTTCTTACTCACTTAAAGTTGTTCGCATTTCCAGAAAAATACTGAAACCAATAAATGAAGCTAACTGGTCTATAATTGCTCTGGTCATCCTATTTTACCTTCTTTATAACTGATACACTGTCTATTCATTTTTTGTTCTTTCTAGTTTTAGTACGTTTCTGTTTAACTTTGAAGATCAGAGAGCTTATGATTTACCTCAGTTGATCTCTTACTATTCTTCCTAGCAAAAAAGAGAACACAATTCCCTTAAGGAACCATTGGCCTTAACTCCTTTTCTCTTTACATATGCAGTATTACCTACATATTTTTAATCTGCATGTGGAAACTTTAGGTTCTAGATCAGACCATATCCACAAATATAAACTTTAAAAGGCTTTTAAAAACACTTTTAGAAATTTTTTTGTTGTTAATTTTTGGTATTTAAATAACGCAGCTTAGCGAAGTTCGTTTCTCTCTGTGGCCAGTAATCATTTCCATTAGACATTAACTCTTAAACAGGACATTGGACTAGATGATCTCTTGAGGTTCTCTTCAAACCAGAATTATCTTACGACCTCAGAGATGATACCCACCTACCTACCTAATGGCATGCTGCTAACTGAAAGACAAAGGCAGCCTGATACTGCTTCCAGATAGGCTCAAAGGTTGAATTAATAAGCTTGATCTGGAGGAAAAGAAAGAAAAAAGAAAAAAAAAATCCTAGAGAACTTAAAAGCAGAGGCAAAATGTACTTACAGTGTTGGCAAGTTCTAAATAACTCCCTCCAACAGAGTTGCTAAGATTTGAGGCCTGAGATAGAAGTCTCTGCAGCGCAGCCTGTTGAATTACATTGCTTCCACCATATTCCAATAGCTTTTGCAGGGTAAAGTGACTCTGGAGATCAGGACTCTGAAGATCTCTTGCTCCTGAATCATATTCCCAGCTTTCTCTGGCTCCTGACAGGGCACCTAAAATGCATAAATGGAAAATCAACTTAGTATGGACACTGCATAAAGAACACAGGAATGAGCCTGCATGCCTCTCCACAAAGGAAACAAAAGCAAATAGCTTCCCCACYACTATTCCGTATCTTGCACATGCTGGCAAATCCAGAAGGAAAAAAACAAAGAAAGACCATTTGCAACACACAGGACATTTACCAAATTACAATACTCAGGAGGGAAAATAATAGCATTTGCAAAGACGATTCAGTAAGAATAAAAATAGAATAATTTATAACAGCTACAAACCACAGAAAGAAAATGTGCCAATTATTATTCCAGAATAAAGGGCTGCATTAGTCTAAGTACAAAATATAAAAAATATAATTAACCTATTTTTGTTCACTGAAGCAGTATCAATACAATAAATTAATCTTCTACATGTGCAATTTATTACCTTTTTATGTTAGCACTGCCTTTCTTACTCGTTATCTCAGGATTGCTTGTTATAGTTCAAGTTTCTAGGAAGTGTCAATCACCAGCTGTTTCATTACAAGTAAGTACAATACTATCATATATCATAGATATCGTATATCTAGTACGAAACAATGAGTGCTTCACAGAAAGGTTTTGTATCATGAAGATGTAGGGTTACTGTTTATCTATGTACAGTATTCTCAACTCACCATAACTAGAGCCAGGCTTAAACTCTAAAACAAGAGATTTAACAGTTTTCCAATTTTGTTTTATTGGTTAGCTACTTCATCCTTAGGTGTTTCTGCTTTCCATACAATTGTTTCCTTTTAAAATGCTGCTATGTTATATATTCAACAATTTTCTAAAATATTCCATGGTATACACTAAATTATTTAATAACTCTGGGAAGCATTGTAATATTTCTTACGCAGACTAATGAAGATTATAAACAATTGACTTGTCCAAGAACATATTCTAAGTTAATAAAGGTCAACACAGAATCAAGATCTACAGGCAGAGAAAAACTATAAATTGCTCTATTTGCATGCCACCAGCAAACTGTAAGCAATTGGTAGCAATGCTACCATGATAGCTCAAAAACTGTCCCTTCTTACGAGCTATTTTCTCTCTCTGAAATATTCACTAGCATTCTAAGCGAGTGTTTATTAATCAGCAATTATTACTTAGTAAAATGGCAGGGAACAGTAATATACTATATAATGAACAACTAAGTCAATGCCTTCTCCTCCAAAAAAATTAAAGCTGCAAATGTGCAATGAGAAAAATAGCCAGAAGAGAAGCATGACAGCAACTAATCTGTAGCTTTTGATCAATACTCTTGTAAAGCAGTTATGCATCACAAACCAACTTAAAAAACCTAAAGGTGCTTTCCCTGACTTACTGCAAAGAAAATATGCGAGTCTTTTAAAATATAAACAGAAAATAACAGGAAATAGTTATTTTGTACTAATTATTAAGTACAAAATTACATTTTGTCCTAATATAACTAACATGATTCATTATCACGACTATAGGCAATGATTAAAGACTAAAATTGATTTAATTACTTTTACATCAAGACTATGCATCAGTGTACTTAATCTAGCTTAATTCTGCAAGCTTTCCAAAACAGTCAAACTAAGGTATGACTAATAGCTGTTTCCCATTCTAGCGCATGACTAGGTTGCGATGGGTGTACAGTGTATTGTGTGAYGAAACACAGTGTTAGGTATCTCTGCCCTCTTGTGGCTACAACATCACAAAAACGTTTCCTGCAGAGATGTCTCAGGAACCTAGGAATCCTGCCTTCTTCTAGCTAGACAAGGACACAGGAGACAACCAGGATATCTGCCCAGCTATAGCCACAAAATTAAGAGAGTAGGTTATTATCATGCAAATACTCTTGTTTTCACAGAACTAAATGTATGTTCAGCAGATAATCTGCACTGTAACTGATTTTCTACTAGTCAAAAGACAGTGATCTACAAAAGAGCTCACACCACTAATAACAATAAAATTAAGAACATCAGCTTTTTCAAAAAGACCCCAAAGGGCTTTCATAGATTGCACCATCTGTTATAATACTGAAATTACTTGTGACATTGTGCTGACTCAGAGGTCGCCTATCAGTCAGATGAATATAGGCCCTCCAAGAAAGATGTAACCATTTTAACTCAAGAAGTTTTCTTAAAAGTTCAATTCTGTACACCTGATTTAAAATATACATTCTAAAAGTGCAAGAAGAGACAACTGTCACGGAAGAAGACGTTTCTAGTATTTTACTTCGGGCTTAATCCTAAACTTGGCCAATATTTTCCTAAAAGATTCCAGAACTCATGGCTTTTAAAATCCCATCCTCATGGGATATGCACCCTTTAAGTCTTAACTTAGCGGAGAAATTCTAGGGTTGTCGAAACTGGAACTTCATAATACAGGTGATAATTCAGCATAGATATATACTGCATTTGACATTACATGTGATCCTAGCTCTTTCTCCTTACAGTAATAACCAGAATGAAGGTATGATGCCACACCAAGAGCTAATAGCAGATCTGGTAACCAGGAATCAATAGTTCTTAAATCTATGTTTAAGAACCAGTCTTTACAGAAATGCATACATCCTGTAGTTTTCCTTGTTGTTCTACACTTAAATATAATCACACCATACATGAAATTTCAGTCTCAAAAGAAACAAAATCATTGTGGCATTTCCCGGGTAATAAGCATGCAGCAGAAATGATGCTGCTACAGAGTAGGAAAAAAAAATAGTTGCACAATATTTGTATCAGTCAAGTAACAGAAAGGCATATCATCGTTTTTAAATTATATAATTACAGTTACAATTACACAGTAAGATAGTCAAATATATCCTTAACAGACTGAATGAATACACCAAACTTCTCTAAAAACATAGCATAAATATCACTTTTTGATTAGGCAAGTCCTGAAACATAGCCCAATCCATATGCTTCTGCCAACGGAAGTAGGCAGTGGTTGGCTGCAAGAACCAATCAGAAAAAAATTCCTGYCCCATTTGCTGTCTTCAGCCTTACACAATTTAGGGGAAGAATTACAAATAGAGGAAAAGGAAAAAATCTAGCACGTGTGGAGATGAAGACATATTACTAGTACCACAAGTGTATTTTTTTATTATTTTCAAAGTACAGAAAATTTCTAAACAAAACAGTTCCCCCCAAAACCTAGCAAAAGGTATAGAAATCACTTTAGTTAACACACCTGCAACTTGTCAGTTATTCTATCTCTTGGTACAAGCCTCATAAAATAAGAGTAGTTCTGACATCTACAAATAGAAAACAAAAAATAGACTGAATTTAACTATTTGGAAAACACACTGCACTGCATACAGTGGAGCCACACATACATTTAAAGGGTAAATGTCAACCTTAAAAATGACGCTTGGAACCAGGAATGTTTTCTACGTAAGTATTCTTTTGATTTCCTAGTTTTTCCTAGAAAAACTGAAAATTTGAAGAGACATCGATCTGCTCATTTGAAATACAGTAAACGAAAAAACCCTGCAAATAAGCTCTGATCCAAAGACCAGAAGGGTCAACTTCATACTAAGCCAATCCAACCAGCGAAGAAAAAATTGGGAACTTACTGAAACTGTTTCTGTCATTTTTTCTCTATAACAGAATGTAAATTTTCTCACATCCTGCTCTCTGTGATATTTTTCTCAGAAGAACTGTAAGAATCTAATAGGAAAAAGCAGAAGGATGAATGAATARATGTGCTTTTGTGTTCTCAAAAAACCTTCTGGCAGAACTGTTTGCATCTGGAATGGAAATAAAACCTACTTAAAACCACAAGGAGGCTCTGTGCAAGTCAGGGAACCCACTCCCTTGCAAGAACTAAGGACCTAAAGCTCCAGCTTCACTGTCAATAGCTATTGTACTGTACTTGACCTAAATAGCCTCTCAGTTAGAGTAACTATGTTTCCTATTTAACAGGAAATATACTTTTAAAATCTATTTATTTATGTTAAATCAGATTACAAAACAATATAAAGGATAATACGGCAGCAGATACATGATGATGACTGATTTGTCTCAAGCTTTTGTTTTTGGACAGATATTTAAAATAGAATATGGAACATGTGCAAATAAAAATGATCAAAACTTATGATTGGCAAAAACTGAGGTTTTTAGTCCGCAAGTTCTGCCAGGTATCTATCCTTTTCACAAAAACAAATTCCATGCATTTCTGGAATAYCAACATACAGACTTTCTGATTAACCCCCCCCCCCCAGGCTGCTCAATGAAACACACACTCTTCTTGTTTCTACGCTGCCAACCATCAAGAGTGCAGAAGTGCAGGTCTTCCCAAGCTCCAGTCCTACTTGTAAGACCTCCAGAACCTGAGTTTTCAGATACTTTGCACTGTTGCAGAGATCTGAAATCCCCTGGATTTGTGAGGCAGTGCATACAGTCTAACTTCTCACCATTGACCCTGAAAGCCAAAGGGCCTAGACCACGTGAGGCAGCAAGAAGCAAGACAAATGTCTGAGAGTACTTCACACATCACCAAAGTCATTTGGTGATACGTGAAGTCACACATCAATATCAGTTTTTACAAACAGGAATTTTCCACAAAAATGTCAAAAACTTTTTGAGCAACCCTTGTCATTATATTCTAGACCAATAGAAAAGCAGCTTTTTTATTCCCAGAAGGACTACTGCTTACCACCTGAAATACAGAGAAATTCTGCTCTTTCATTCTGTCTGCTGAGAATGTAGTGGCTTCCTACACACTGGTCAACTAATTATACGTCAGGAAAGCAATTTCCTCTTGGACTATCCCCATCATTTCAGGACATCAAGATGTCCGTACTTTAACTGCAGTGGAGTTTATAGTTTATAAATAAATTCTATTTATTATTGTTATTCCATATAGCTACAAATAACCTCTCACAGACAGGTGGGTGAGAATGTTTATTCAAAAATACAGAAAGTTTTCTCTTAAGCGTCCATTACCAGTTCTAGGAGAATTCAGAATAAAATAGCTTTTCTGTTTTTGAAAAAGACTACATAGACACGTTTTTTTAAATGAACTCTTAACTCAGCATCCAGTCCTAGAACAAGTTTTCATCAGAACTTTTGCAGAAGACTTCTGCAAAAGAGGGAAAACAATCTGCTGTGGAAGAACAGGTATGCAAGATGCACTAAATTTTGAGAATCTCCCTAAGAACAGCATGTTGGATCATTACTAGACCTTTTCCTTCCCATATCTACACCCATATCTGGTTTGATGAACACCACACAGAAGATGTCATGTTARGCTAAGTTATTTCCTCCCTTCTCCGCTTAGGAATGCAAATAAGGATAACAAGCTGTAAAGGAAGGAAACCACAGATAAACAAACTAAGGCAACTTACTCCATAGGAGAAATCTGTTTCATGAAATTATCTAAGAGGATAAATGAACCAAGTTAATTATTTTTGCTTTAAAAAGGAAAATACTTGGACTTCTTAGAAAAATGTATCTGACACTTCTGATAATTTTTGCTTGGATTTAGTGTTTTATAAATAGTTCAATGAAAAAAAKCTCCAAATATTTTTACATTGTAAAGACAAGCAAGAATACTTTGAAAGCATTTTATATGCCATGAGTAATATTATGAATATAAAACACAATGCTCAAGTCCAATAGGTACTTTGGAAGAAGCAATAATCTTTCCTCTCACATTACATTTTTCTCTATACATTAAAGAACCTCCTCAACTTACACTCAAGATGCTCTCAATTTGGATCTGACCTTAATTCACGTGTACCAAAGCAAAAAAACAAAATATTCTCATTTTATTGCTTGGTGTTCTAGGAACTGTAATATTTCAGATTTACATTGGTAATGCTAGAGGTAGGCAAGGTGGAGAGCATGTCACTACATTGGACAGGACAGGTGATGCAGAAATGTTCTGCAAGACAACTTTATTTTACAGAAGCTGGAGAGTGGGATGCATCAACAGGCTCATCCTTGAAGAGCACCAGCCAAATAAAGCACATCCTCTCTGAAAGCCTTTTGTTACTAAAGCTTATTAGAGTTTGCATAGAAAGCATAGGTGGGACAAAAGTTATCAAACAACACTGGAACCCAGTTCCACACTCCATCTGACAAGCCACACCTCCATGTCTTGCTGCTGGAGTTGGCTAAAAAGCATACACAACACTGGGTCATGCAGGAACGTTTACTCCAAATGAGCCAGAGCTGTAGTGCTCTGTAGAGCGGGTAGTGTTGAGAAGGCCAAGGCTGAAGCATTAGCTGCATGCTCTGGTCTCTGACAGTCCTTTCTTGCACTGGTTAGGGGTAGCAGCAACTGCACCAGCTGTTTTAGGTTTCCTCCTGCAGTTGCTCTTCCCTCTTCCCTCCAATATTTTTAAGCTATTTGGTAATTTCAAAGACATCTGACAGTGGTATTAGTGTCTCAAAGACACTGCATTCCTACAATTTCTGTGGAAAGAGACAAGAGCCTCTATTAGTGCTCCTGGTGAGGAGGGAAAAAAAACAAAAAACAAACAAACAAACCACACTGAGAGCTCAGCCTCTAGTAGATATACCAGAGCACGTGCGTGTGTGTGTGGCTGGGGGGGGGGGGGAATTGGAGGATAGAAGGAGGAGGCCACACAAAGAAAAGGAGGTGTATTTTCATACAACATTAAAATAAGTCATGGAACTTTGGGCTGCAAGACATTGTAGATGTTAAAGAACTGCATGGGTTCAAAGATGCATTTCTGGAAGAGAATATCACAGAGAGAGGGAGAAGCGAGGATAGAAGGGCATCTGTGTGTGAGCAAGGGCATGTATGCGCCTTATCAGACACCAGAGAACTCATTCTTCAGGGAAGATTTCTCTTTTGTGTAACTTTATTGGTATTTAATTCCTAATTTACTATGTATTCCATTTTGAAGAAGAACATAAATCAACTGGCAGATATAAATTCCTTGGAAATTCAGCTTCATTTGTACTGCCGCTCATAGAGCTATTTTAAGTTTTTACAAAAACAAAACAAAACTATATTCTCCTGCTCAGCACAGAAATAGCAGTATC
The DNA here is from genome assembly GCF_003343005.1 of Rhea americana. Classification (NCBI taxonomy): domain Eukaryota; kingdom Metazoa; phylum Chordata; class Aves; order Rheiformes; family Rheidae; genus Rhea; species Rhea americana. The sequence goes on from NW_028186329.1 coordinate 2,580,562, forward strand.
AAAGGAATATTTAAAAGTAATAAACTGAACCACTTTAATTAATGTATGTTCATATGTAGTTTATTTCAGCCTAGCAGATATTCACAACAGCTTTTCACAAACAACTCTAGGGTGGAACTTTTCAGAAAAGTCTCCAAAAGAAACTGCAGTACACATACAGGTCTATACAAGCTCTAACCCCTAGTGTTTAATTTAATATAGCCTAAATAAATCTAATAACTGCATCAATTTCTTGGAATTGATTTATTTGCAGTAAGGTCAAATAAGGAGTCCATGCAAGGCAAAAAGCATGGGTCTTCTGCCCCAGTTAGCCTGCCTCTTACACTTATCCGTAAGCCTAATTTCAGCCTGAATGACTACCATTCCTTGGAGTTATTCTCATGCCTGACATATAATGTAAATAAATCACCACACCAGATTTTCAAGGAAGTAGTAAAGAACAGGGGAGCTAGCTAAGAATTAATTACTAATAACTAGCCTCCAACTGTTATGGATTCTTACTTCCATAACTGATCACCTAGCATATGAAAACAGATCAGATCAGTAGGTACAAAAAAATCACTCACATGCCTAAGGAAAGAACATACTGATAAACTACCATATTTTGTTCATCCTCAAAAGCAACAGATACTAGAAAAAAGGCCATCTTTCTCATGGAAAAAAAGGTAGCTTGTCATTTACCTGTGAAGAGCTAGACAAATCTTCACAACATACAATAAACAAATCTAATTCTAACTTTTAAATGAAACACTGTAAAACCATACAATACAAAAAGCTGACAGAAGCCACAGCTGTTCAGATAACTTCCTACCTTAAATCATTAGAGGTACGGTTCTGCTGTTTTACAAGGCTACATTTGCTAAGCCATCCACTTCCATCAGTGGCTAGACTATTCACACAGATTTCATGTGCCTATCACAGTGCCCCTATCTSCAAAACTAGGAACTGTATTAACAGATCTCATCCAACTGAAATTCTCCCCATATTTCCTCCTGAAGTGATACATTAAGGAGTCAGGTTGCATACAGTCATTGCAAGACTCCAGCAATACTTTCAARAGTTATTTTATTCATTTTTATTAGATTTTAAATAATGTCAAAAGAATATTAAATCAACAGAGTTCACATTAAATTTCACTTCCACGAAAATCACTAGTTAGTACTTGAAAAGTAATGTAAAGTTTCCCATGGAGTTCAGTGGCACAGAGTAAGTAGTAACATACAAAACAAGATCCTTGATTTGCTTATTTTCAAGCAGCAAAGGAATCATTCTAATAAAATGAAAAGTGTCCTTATTCAGGCATTTGAATATAAGATTTATTTAAATCTAGTCTTACACTACCTCATTTGATTGTCCAGTTGTCAGAAACAGATGTAAGATTAGCTTACTAAGCATACATATGACTAGGTATTAAGAAACTTGAGTCCTGTATCTTGACTAAAACTCAATCTCCTTACTTCTGCATCCCACTTGGGAACACAGGAGAAGAAACATTTGTTAGGCAAAACAATTAGAATCACCTTTCACCACCAATAAAAACTAACTGGTGAAAAAAAATGTTCAGTAAGCAATTAGGACTTCTCCAGTTATACTCTACTTCACAATGAAGTGCAATAATTACAGGTAACAAAGATAATCTTGGGTTTTTGTTTGTTTTGTTTTAGATACACACCTCARTTTTCACTCTATGAAGGAACTGTGAACATCTACAAGAAAAGCCTGCACAAAATGCTAACTGGTAATCTCCGTGCAATCACATACAAACTTGTGGTGTAAAAAGCCCCATCAGAGAAGATGGATTCCTTTGCTTCAGATAACCAGGACTCCTGCTGCTCAGCGGCAATTAAATGAATTTGGAATTTTTGTAATTTATGTGCTCCATATGGGTATATGATAAAAGCTTTCAAGGGATAGCAGCAGCTGACATCACATGGAAACCAGTCTTGAGAAAAGGCCTATAAACAGTCTTTGAAGAGAAGTATTATTAAAAACAGTGTACCCTGTTGGAAGCAAAAAAACAAAACAAAAAAAAACAAAAACAAAAAGAGCATCCATCAAGTTTATATGTATGTATTAGCACACTATGATGTCTCCTGTCTTAAACAAGATTTGGAAAGTAATAGCAAGCTGGCCAGTATAACAGAATCAACTCTGAACACGGACATGAGCGTGAGCCCTCAAAGACATGAAAGGCACAGAAGCATATGCAGCTCATAAGTCAAGCTTGACTGCAGGTATCATTCCTCAGCTCGTTACGTTCATGCTCTGCACAGTGTTTATATCACTGAGTTACATTACAGTGCTGTTTCCTGGCYTCTGTAAGAGAAGATCTGTAGAACATCTTGGACAGTGCTGCCACAGTGGTTTTACTTTACAATCATATAAAAAGCAGTTGCATTTTGAATGTTATTATTCCCACCCTGTTTTTTGTTTATGTGGGAGAATGCATCCATATGTTTTCCAGTTATTAGCAAGCCTTACAGAATCTTCAAGAATCAAAACAGGGTGAAAGGAAAACAGGAAGTGTATAGGTTTATAACTACAGTATGGTAAAATCAGGCTTCTTGAGCATGGCACAGAATATACCAAGGTAGGACATTCAAAACTATTCCTGAAGCCAATAAACTTTTGGAAAAAAAATAGAGAGAAATATGACAACTCAAAAATAGAGAGAAATATGACAACTCAAAAATAGAGAGAAATATGACAACTCATCGACTTAAAATATGCATTAGACTTCTCTTGTACAATGAAAAGATACTAGCAAACAGGGGAGGAGAGGAAAGAAAAAAAAAGTATGGATTGTCCTGGGAGCAATGGGGACATCAACAAATCTGAATGTTCATCATACGACAGTATTTTTTAGTAGCAGTTAGTAAGATTTCTTTGAGAGATGCATCTGGAGACTGTAATATACAGCTGCCTCCTGTAAAGTTTAGGATGTCTTTTACCCTTCATTATTACAACTCCTAATTGGCAGGACTGTCCAAGAAAGAAGGTTTTAAAGCAGAAATTGTCAGAAACCTCTGACAGCCAGAGGAAGACAGCAAATAGAAGTTTGTATGGCAGTTTGAAGGCAGAAGCATTTTTTTTCTTTTCCAAAAAGACAAAAAAAAAATGCATCTACGGCAGTACTGAAAAAGCAGTCAATATAAAAAAGGCACCACAGATGATTATAAATGTCAGTTGTGAAACATGCATCATCCTTAATCCAATTAAAAAAAAAAAAGACAGTAGGAGCCATCTTGGTTTTGAAGTATTGTTTGGAACATCTCCTGGAGAAGATTCATGGGCTGAATATGCAGTTGAGGCCAAGGATTCTGAAGATATAGTGTAGACCGTGATGGAGAATGGCAACAGGAGTTTCATAACTAAAGAGTTAATCATACACATATACATTTATATATATTTTATATAAAAATATATTTTTTATATATAAATAAAAGAAGGATAGTCAGAAGAAATACTGACTAGAAAGAAGGACAAAAAGGAAAGCAGGACAGGAAAAGAAACCAAATAGCAAAGAAGAAATGCAGTTGTGAAACAGGTCTCCTATGCTGACAATCCAAGATGGAAAACCAATAAAGCATGAAGATATGGAATTCATCAAGGATACAAAGTAAACAAGGAAAATTCAGGTATCTGAGATGACAAGCCAAAAACATGTGCAGAAGGAAGTATGGGAAGACAGTACAACATGAACCCTGCTAAGTAACTAGGAAAAAAAGAAAAAAAAAAAAAAGAAAAAAGAAAAAAAAAGCCACACACACCGGGGGTTTTCAGTTCTAGGAGACTGATTACTAAAAAAAGAAAGACAGGTCAGTTACAAGAGGAGCCAGAATACAGACAGGCAATCTCTCTATGATGCAGATGTCTATCTGATGGTAAAGAATACTCTCAACTTAAATTGAGAAACATGCAGAGAAAGACTACTGCAATGATTAATGGAGCATCTCTCATTAAAAGAATTTTTATTTAAAAAAAAATCTAGACTCATGTAGTAAAACAAACAAAAAAAGGTTGAGGGGATATTGGAATCTCTAAATACAGTCAAAGTTTGATGGCCGCCTTCTGAAGTAGGGGTGTGGGTCAGTTCCTAGATCATGGACCAGCTGTCATATTCAGCCAATACTCACCTGCGTCAGAGCACCAGCAACCTCCTCAGCCCCTTCTGCAGCACCTTGCCCTTGTGGGGTTGACCACAGAAGCTGTTGTCCTCTGGTCTTTTGCATTTGTTATAGGGTGAAAGGAAGCATTTTGTAGGTGTTAACCTTTCCAATCTAATGAAAATTGATCACAATACTAATGAAAACCAGACTCAGTAACACAGACAGTGCCTTCCTATGCCCTGTGTTCCTGCACAGGGCATGAGAAGGGGGTTTTTTGTTGCTTTTTTTTCAGGGCAAAAGGAAGGGAAAACATTACTATTCTCTAAATCTCAGATCCACAAGTAAGTAGATAAATTTTCTAAAGCATTTCAGAAATACTCACATTCCTACAGTATATTATATCTCAAAGACATGAGACTAAGTTTATTTCTCTCTTTGTTTTTAATATTTCTATCTAACTACCTACCTGTTTGGGCTTTCCAGCCAATGAAGAGCTCACTAGGTCTTCAGTTATCAGCTGCACTCTGCAATTCATGTCTTTTCGAGGAAGACTGTTGTCTTGAGCAACTAGGGCTTTTAGAAGAGTATGTTCAGCATATATTCTAGTTCACATTAAGGATGACTAGACCATAACAGTTATAACAGCACTCTAATGTATGAGAAAGTCATGCAAAAGCATATTCACAAAACTGTAGGTAAAATCCTGATGCCAGTAAAAATAGCAGCAAAACTGTCAGGAGTTTACCTATTCTTAGGTCACACCAGTAGAACATTTAAAAGCCATACCTACCTAAACTGTTATCGCTGCTAGTCGGCCAGGAAGCCATCCTATCCCTTAAATTTTTCTTTTTACAAGAGTCATCTGATTTCACAGAAAGCTCCACTTCCTCCTTTCTGATCTCTCGCACCAGTTGCATGCGGCACTGACTAAAATCCTGAAAGGAAATTTTTCCATTTTCATCTGCTCCCAGCTGGTGCATGATCTCAGCGACAGACTCCTCCATATTCAGCTGGCGGCAAACCATCAGCAAATCATTCCTGAGGATATTTTTAGAGGGAGAATAGGGAGGAATGGGAAGATGAAAAGGGAAAGAAAATGGGGGGGGGGGGRAGAAAAAAAAAAGAGAGCGCAATTTAGTTTAGAAGAAAAGGAATACTAACTCTTTAATCTGGAAATGCATTAATACACAGATACTTAAACTCACTAAGCCAACTACGATTTTTGTCCAAACCCTGAGGATGGCAACAGAGTTCAACAGAGAAAGACCACAGAAAGGCAGGCAATATTTTTCTTTAAGCATTAACCTCTATTTTCATACTGTTATTAACATTTCTACAAGTAGAGAAATACACTACAAGGGAGAGCTGAAATTTGCTGTTGATCTTTATAGTGTCTACCTGACTTCCAAACATTCTGACTAYCAAAAGTTTTTAAGAAGCTTACTTGGTCCAACTGTTTAAAGAAAGTCACAAAAGGGAGAGGAGGTAGCTCTCTGGAAAGCACTCTGACACTAAGTATCAGAGGCCAAAAGACAGCTGCAACCAAATCAGCATGAAAGATACTTCCAAAATATAACATATTTACAAATCTGTACAGAGTGCTATCAGAATGGATGCATGCAAATGACCCTAAACATACTGCCAAGGGGGAAGGGAAGGGAAGGGCATGGAGGGAAAACAGTCAAGAACAGTGGGATCAATGCCATTTTCTATTTTGTTTGAAAAGAAAAAAACTTCTGGAATATACCTTAGACTCAATTTGAGGGATAAAATTATTCTGAGGAGAAAATATTCTGAGGTGTTTGTTTCCTACCACTCTCTATGCCTCTTTCCTTCTCAAAATTGAGTTAAGTTGAAGGCTTTAAAAGAATTCTTGACAGTAGCAGTTGGTTAAAAAACACTGCATGAATTAGAAGTTAATTACTAAATAAAGAATGGTGAATAACCATTAACAAGTCCAGTCAAGAAACAATAGTAAAGAACGTACWATAAGTGGACTATTAGGCAAACTTCTAATATTCTACAATTATCATGCATGCCAAGCATGCCAAGCTCATTTCATGCATGCATGAAATACTTAAATAATTTGCTGCAAAGACTAAATAAACCCCTCAAAAAAAAAAAAAAAAAAAAAAAAAAAAAAAAAAAAAAAAAAAAAAAAAAAAAAAAAAAAAAAAAAGGCTGTCTCTGAATGGCAGACAGTCATATTGCCTTTTTCAAAATGTAAAACATCTAAAAAAATTCAGTTCTTGGGCAAATATAACACTGCAAATGTAAGCCAAGACTGCATTGTCTTTCTCAGTCCACAAAGAAAGTGCATCTTTTCCTTTCCAGATGCTCATAGTTTTCCAAAACAGCAAATTTGGTAGACTCAGGCCTGCCTCAATCCACTGCTGCTGYTTAGAACAAGAGTCATCTGCTCACAAAGGGCAGAGCTGAAGTCTCACTTTCTTTTTTCTTTCCATTCTCCTCCCACTCAGTGAATATCCCACTTTACACAGCGAGGGGTACAGGAGCAGAGCAGGAAAGAAAATGTTGAAACCTCTTGTCCAGCAACTGAAGGAAGACAGATACATTATTTACAAAATGCTAACTAGTCAGATTCTAAAAAGAAATGAGTGACCCAATTTACATCTGAAGCAATAGCTGCTTTTTACTACCAAAATTTCCTTAGGGCTGCATTCTGTCTGATTTCAAAATTTAAAAAATTGCCACTATTTCGGCACTCTCACACTTATCTATTTCTTTCCTTTCATCCTTTTCTTAAATACTTGTTTTCTTAAACACCACAACACTACCACAGTGATCATACCGCAAACGGTATAAATATTTCATAGCTTTTGTCTGTTATTCATTTTTACTTTGTACAAGTCTCTGTCACCTCCATAAGGCTCACACAACACATCTCCAAATAGATGTTTGCTTCCTGACCTTGAAAAGGTTTGTCAGTGCTGAGCTCTGCTCAGCTGAGCTCCCTCTAATCATGCAAATATTAACTAAATATCATTTGTAACTTCCGCAGTTTGAGGACACAGCCTAAAACAAACCATAGAAGCATTAAGAAAGATGCAATGAACTACAAAAAATACAAAATCAGAGTCTACTTAAGTAATTCTGGACGACCAATACTACTGAAAACAGATTCCTTTTACTCAGGGCAAGTCGGTCTGAAACGACAACAGCTTTCCTAACCTCCACCTACAAACATGAAAAGGAGTCTTTCTGTTTTTAATAAAGAAAAAGATTTTATGTTTACATGCTACAAATATTCCCTTGTACATTTACACGAAGTTTTGCCATGAAAACATCTGCATGTTCAGAGGTACAACTAATCAGAACTTCTAGTAGCTTTAAAAAAAACCTCAAAAACAATTCTGAAATAGAGAACATAAAATTCCACAACAAGCAATTGCAACACCAGAGAATCCTACTGCAGATGAAACAATCACGCTCTATTGCTTAACCATAAAACTCAAAGATTCCTCTTTTTATGAAAATACCTCTATTTATAGAATAATTYGGACATCTATTTTCACCCGATTTTTAATGTCAAGATGAGTACCGAAGTTGCTCCTAAGTTCAACAAACATACAAAGGCTTAAAGGCAGATAAACATACACAATTCTGGTACATCTATTCTTAAAGTTAAATGTTCTCAGGTGCTTTGTAGAACTGAAGCCTACGCAAATACTACACTGCAAACTGAGTGTCCAAAGGAAAAAAAAATATTTTAAAGCTAGAAATGATCACATTTCTTCTCTTGAACCTGGCCCTCACTCTGTTGGAGTCAACTGACATCTTTCCACTGACTTCTCCAAAATTTGAATCCATTTTTTATGATAACAGACACACAGGACAGTTGGTAATAGGAAGTTTCTATGTTGAAGAATCTAATCATATCATCCAGACGCACTTCAAATGAATTCTTACCTGTGTTCACAGGTAAGAATTTTTCAGAGTCCGAAAGGCTGGACATTTAACTTCTCAAACTTTCTGAAAATACTAGCTAACATGTAACACACAGATACACACCACCATGCAATACAACTATTTTATTAAACATTGTCTTATAACAAGTCSATCTCTGCTCATGTTGTGCTGATGAGCAGTAGAAAAAAACAATTAGATGACAGAACAGTTTTCAAAAAGCTGCAGGATTAGAGGAAAAGTCAGAGTTACAAGAGTAGTTAGAATGATTACGAACACTATATAACATTTTTAAACATTTAGTTTTCAGTCTTGCTAAGGCTTCATTCCACTTTTGGTGCCCCATTTTCACATTAGTTAACTCTCCTCATTTTTACTCACAGCACACCAACTGGAAACCAGAATCTAGTCAGTCAGCTTTATTTTTTTAATCTAGGTTAAAGTTTAGCTTCTTGGAGCAGTAAGAAACATAAACAACCACCACATCGGTTTATTTTATGTGTAAGCTACTGTACTCCCAACCTGCATTTTGCAGAGCATCAGTTTCAATTAACAGTCTCAAACTATATACCAAACATATCAAAACCTCCATATAAAAATATTTACTGACATCAGTGCAAGAATACCGTTACTAAGTCCCTTTTCACTCCAAAAATCAGAAAGGCACTTTCCACTTTGGATTTAGCAAACTTGCTGTATCAAAATAAACATTTTCTCCAAAATACATGGATTTGGAATATTTTTAGATTAAGCAGTTCAATGGTTGGAGAAGAAAATCATATGCTTAAATAGAGTCTTCCAATTTTACTTCATGTTAATTTCACTTTTGCTAAAAAAAATCTCAAAGTACCACCACATAACAGGTTTTCAAGCACAATGGCTATGATACCTAAGCAGGACTTTTACAGACAATTGAAAAAAGAGCTGAAGGAGCTATGAAGCTGAACTCCTGCTGCCACAAGAAACTGTTCTTTTAACAAAAGGGCATCAGACTCCAAGTTATTCTGCCATAATTTGCTTCAATTATTTAGCCATCTATCTACCATAGCAATCCTTTGAGAAGCCTCRTACACATCACTTTCCTAATTACTACTAATTCTGTTTAAAAGCACGTGATTTCCGTAACAATTTATAATAAGTCCAATTAAAGTTTGTAACTTGATATAAATTTGAAACATTTTGATTTCCTCCCCCAAGAGAAATTAAATACAAATATGGTATCCTACTGCACAGTATAATAATATTGAGCAGCTAAACGTATGAAGCAAGCATATATATGCATGCAATAAAAATTACAACAAAGTAGTGTTTATATTTATTGTTTTCTTTGTAGGCGGAAGATCGAACTTTAAGAGTGATAATTCTGTTAGACCACAAAACAGAACCAGTGACACAGTCTTTTTCTTTCTTAGCACAGCCATACTTCCTGTTGTACTCTACCTTGTTCTGATTACTGCTTTAGTAAGCATAAGGAACCACCTAGGTAAGCATGCATGTATGCTGCCCAATACCTACAGATTGCCGTCCTGAGACTTAACTGAATGAGTCACTTTTCTGTTCTTATCCCTTCTGATAGGCTATCAAATCTATAAAGGAATGATGGTTCTACAGTAACTATTTAACCCCAAAAGCAACTATGAATTCATTCATATTATTTAAGTTCTCAGCTACTACAAAGATTTTAACGACATTTTGCTATGAAACATTTATTCTTTGCTTCTGTAACCTGCAGTCTAGGTACAGAAATTCCTTTGAAGAAAAAAGGTTAAGATTAAAGATGTACTCAAGTTCCCTAGAGGCAGACAGAGTAAACAAACAGCAAACTGTAAGAAAACATGTTACACACTGTTGTGTTATAATTATGAGCCACTTCAAGATTAATTCTGTGGACAGTCAGTAGGACTGCTGGCTAAGATTAAACTGAAAATGTCTCTCTGATGGAACACTAACAACCTCAGCAAATGAAGCAATAAGGGGTTATCAATATAAAATATTTTCCTGGAATCACTAGAGGTTGTTTACTTTTACCTTTGGTAGCAATGTGCATAATCTGTTTCTCCGGTGTAACTATCAATCTTTGGAGTTCCCTCTGCTGGACACTYACCAGACTGCTGCATTTCTAGGTCTTGCATGGTGCCTGTCTACTCTGAGGCTTAGTTCTAACCTCTTACTATTTAAATCACGGCATTAGCACAGTTCCCTACCTTTCACTTTTTTATGAGCAACAGCAAGCAAAGAGTCACGAGAACAATCTCAGAACTGTTTTTTCCCCCTCATATTGTTCACACTTGCTACTCTTTTTGCTACTTATCTAAAACATCTGCTTTTTGCTTTCCATTTAAGAAGCTGCAGGCCCTTGCAAAGAGGAAAAGAGCTCTCTGCACTGGCAGTCTGGCGTAAATGGATGCTGCCATGTCACACAAAAGGCTAACAGAGGCCCCTTACCTCTAACTGAGCTTTTCCCAAAGCGCTATGCCCGGGCTCCAGATATATGACCGCTGCAGATTCCARCTGCTGACACCGGCTACAGCTTCTGTGAAACTTCAAGACCAGCAAGCAAGACCACAGACTCCCACACAGCTTAAGCACACACTCCGCCAAGAATTTCACCTTGTAGGATTTGTAATAAATCCATAAGACATGTGCTACACACAGAATTCTAAAACAAACTGCTTTTAGCTGAGACAGCACATAAAAGCATGGATCCAACCAAAAGCATACCTTTTGCTTCTGTTTTTTCACCAGTCTTTCTTTAGACCTAGATCGTATCAAAATCCTCCAAGGAGTACCTCTTTCATTTCTGCTGTCCACAGCTTTCCTATAAACCATAGATCTTTCTTCTGCCTTGCAGATCAGCTTCCTTCCATCTGAGAAGTAGCTCTCTACTGTGAAAAATGTATCTTTCTGATTCTCTTTGCTGCTCATCACGCTGGCTTCCAAAGCAGTCTGTCAAGAGTTCTCTTTGCTCTGCTTTCTAACTTTCCCTTCCTACAAAAAGTTTAGGATATAGTTTGTCAGTTTGCTGCTTCCAAAAGGGATGATCCCCACTCTCAGTCCTATTTCCCCACATCTCTTTCCATTTTCATCTACTAGGGCTGACTAGGAAGGCAGTTAAACCAACATAAAGCTCATCATACTAAACAGAATAGTTCTCTTGACTTAGCTCCCTGCACTAGTTCACTACAGAGGCAGACAAGCATCAGCACCAGATCAATAATAGCACCATTCCCTTCACAAGCAAGTAGCTGTCAGCCCTGCTTATCTGCATCAGACTGCCTCCTTATTCTCTTCACTTTCTGCAACTTATTGCTCCACCAGGGCAAGCAAGCCTGTCTTTGCCTGTGATCTAGGAGCTCTGGCAACTCCTATACATGTGGAGACCTTTAAATGACACTACAATTCCACCACATTCATCAACATTCCAATTTTACACAAAATCATCCATCACCAGACCTTATAAAATAGCTGTGCTCCAGTTCAACCACTTTAGCAGCCTCAAATAAAAAAAAAAAAAAAAAAAAAAAAACACTTCAGGTAAAAGCTCATCTCATTTTTACTGTTTTAAGCAGGTAAAAACACACACATAATAAACTGGGACACCACATACAGACTGCATGGACCAGTTACCTTCTGTAAAATTTTAGAAGGGAAGTAGAGGCAACAGCCATCAAAAATTGCTCAACCTTCAGGGAAAAAAAAAATCAGAAGGTTCATAGAATAACATCTTTTCCTTAGAGATTCTTAAGCATCAGCATTTTAGATCGAGAAAGAAATAGCTAGATAACATGTCCCACACTTCACAGGAAGCAGGCTGTATAAAATGCTTATCCCTCAAACTATACCAACAGGAACAAGTTAATTAACAGGATCCTTACAGTTCCAAAGCCATCTGACATTCCAGGAACCATAAGCAACACAGAACATATAGTACAGAAGCCCCCAGTACTACAGTGTGAACTTTTGCTACAAAACCAAGTGAGGACACTCCTTGTTTCTCAAATCCACAGAACCAGGAAGGGCACAAAAAACTTAAGTACAGAACAGTAAAAAGTACAACCACCCCCCTTTTGGCTCATGTAGCCTTTTAAAATGGGCAGAACCTCTTAAGTATATTTCTCAGGCTATTTGCTAACAGTTTGTGATTGTCTTTGAATAGTTTTGCAGTTCTCCAGTGATATTGGTTTAGCATGACAAACTCAGGGCTGGGCACCCAGAAATTTTCAGTTCACACTCTGTATCTATCACTGGCTAGGCAACTGACTTGTATCTCTATAATTCTTCACAAAAGACTTCATAATAGATAACAATTACAGAACTATTTTGCAAACACAGAAGCCGACTCTCTCAATTGCTCAGATCAAGTGAAGAGAGGTATTCAGAAACAATTAGATTTGCTTGAAATTCTTTCCCAAGCTCTTCAAAATTTCACATCTTAACTGAATGCCCACTCTGGGACAATTCAAGCCTTTCCTCAAAAGTGCTCAGCATCTACAACTTTGCATCTACAGCTTCACCTGTAGCTAGTGTAAATTACAGACACTTAAAATAATTTTTTTTTTTTTTACTAGACACAAGGATCTCAAGGTAAGCACCCAAATTTAGATATCACTTTTGAAAATTATCAGCCTTAAAGATTATGCCCATTTCTCTGTCTGTAAAATATGATTAAAACAAAGTCCTTACCTACACATGAATAAGAGAATCTATCTAGTTCTGCATTCCACCTAAGACCTAATAGAAGTTTTGATTTTACAGAATAGAAGATTCAGGAAAGTCTACCAGCAGGTAGAGCTGTCTGGTAGCATACTAGACAAGTATCCACATTAGCAGATACTAGTTCTAATCCAGATTCTGGCCTGATTTTATTAAAGCATTGCTCTCTCTACTTACACCAGTAAGATAGCTGTTAACTCCCCCACTACGTGTTTTGGTATTTTATACTGCTTTAGAAAGAAGATATCCAGTAGACAGGTCTGTGCTGTCATAGCTTTTTGAACTCACAAGACCGAAAAGATTGTGCTTAGATGTATATTCAGCAATATTTATGTATTTTTATATGCACCTTTTAGTGTAGGCATGAAATTTCAACAGTACATGAGGTGTGGGCAGATATCCTGTTCTAGCAATCAAAAAAGAAGGTCCAGAACCATAACTCCTAACTTTTTTTTCCTCCAAATTGATAGCTTAAAAAACACAGAACAATTCAGACACCAATCATCTTGACATAAAGAGATTTCCAATGCAGTTACACATACAGTGATGCTACYAGATCTTAGGTCCATATTGTAGCCTATTGCCATCCACTATTGGCAGCAACCTTCTAACTCCACTCAATGGTCTCCAAAATCAGATAAGCAACTGAAGTCCCAGTTCACCATGATAAATATTATGCCTCCCATTAGCCAGTCCTGACAAAACTCCATATAGAGGGAAGGAAGCAGACTACAGTCCATTTTAGGAAATTGGGTGAAAAAAAATGAATGAAAAGCAAGGAATAAAAGGAGGTTTTGGTTGTGTTTTAAATCTAAAGAGGAGTATTACAATTCTGAGAATGGAGTTCTGCACAGGTGGACTGAAGAAGTCTTACATTATTAAGATGTCATTCCACAGAAATACAGCATAAAAGACCATGGAAAAAACTGCAACAGAAAATTATCCTACCCCCTACCCAAAGGCAGGAACAAATATTCCTGCGTTACTCCTGACAGATGGCTGTCTAAGCTGTTCTTAAGGCCTGCACAACCTCCACTGGTGACCTATCCTTTACTTAACTACTCCCCCAGTTTCCTAATCTGAATCTTTCCAGCTATAGTTTAAAACACTATTTCAGAAAGGAAAGTAATAGTCTGTTTTCTATGATCATGATGGATAAGACAAAGATAGTCATTACATATTTAAAACCATTATYAGATGCCTCATCTTTTGAGTAGAGAATTCAAATCTCTGCATTTCTGACATTGTGAATGCTCTGGGCTTTCTCCAATTGATCCACCAACCTGATGGATGGCAGCATGCAAAACTAGACTTGGGTCATCATCTTAGGTCTTAAAGGCACTGAAAAGACCAGAAAATTTGAAAACAAAATTCTCATCTTAAAATAGCAAGAGATAATTAATTCATGTTTAAGACCTACTATAAATCTCAGATCATCTTCTGAATTATACATCCTGTATACACACCACTAGCTGTAATATTGTGTACTTACCCTTACTTTATAGCTTGAAAAAAATCAGGTAAGATATCTTCAATTTGTCAATATCAGTTTTAATTCCAATCCTGTCCTTCTGCACATCTGGCATCCTCCTTAGTTTGCTGTCCTCCCAAATTTAATTAAGCTTATTCATTATCATGTCTTCCAAATCATTAATTCCGAACAGTAATGATCTGGCTCAGGACATTCTGCCAATTTCAATTTGATACATCCTTCTATTTGGAAAACAAACTGTTAGTATCCAACGATCTCCAAGTATGGGAGAAGTATTGGGAAGGGTGAAGGAAAAGAAAAAAAGCAACCATCTGTCCAATGCTCTCTTTCTCTGACTTATCGGTGTCATAAAACATCAAAAGCTTTACTAGAGACAAGATAGAAGGCATCTGCTGTTTCACTTCCATCAACAACTGCTTTACCACATTTCATAAAGATCATATTGGTTTGATACACTTATTCTTGACAAACAACATTCAGCTAGTTATCTCATCTATAACTACAGATAAGTTGTATGCAGACTGATCCAGTTTCCCGCTTCTTCCTATTCTAACAATTTTAAAGAGAATAACCATACTCAATCTTCCATTTCCCCCTTCTATTTTTTGAAAGACCCCAGGAAAAAACTCCTGCAAAACAGTCCTGAGTTCTTTAGGAACCCTACATCAACTTCATCAAGTACAACTACATAAAACATAAATCCAAACACTCTCCAACTTCTTTCTTTCCTCATCTTCCCAAAGTCTTTACCACCAATGCTACTTGCAGGAACCATCTAACCACATCTGATATTTGTTGGAAACAAGAAAGGCAAAGCTTTTCATGATTCACAGCACCAGTCATCAACAGCTTACTACCTTCCTCTCTTAAGCRCCCTTTCCTTGGTTTTCCTCTTACTGATTATGCACTCTGGAATAACTTACTCTTGAAACTCCTTGCTAGTTTCATTTTCTGCTCTGCTTGTTCCAATGCTTGTTCTGTAAGTTCACAATTAACCTTAGCAACCTGACTTAGTTCCACTATGCTGAACAGTAACAAGAAAGAAGGGTAAACAGTCAACCCGCTCAAAAACTCCACATGCTGAACACAGATTAAAATTCACTCCAGTTTCAGGGCACTGACTTTATTTGTAACCAACAAAGCTTTTACTTCAGAGCTCTGCCCCAGATTGGCTACCTCTCACAGCATTATTCCAGCCACATTCTGCAGTCTTCAATGCCATTCCTTCTCCCGGGAAAGGAGTAGGAAGCTACCTCCGATACTCCGAGTCCCCCAGCAGGATTACTCCCCACCCCATTTCTTATTAAATATGGACAAGATTCCCAGTCTGGTTGCAGGAACTTCCAAAAGTAGTGTATTCGTTTTATAGTAGGCACAAAGCATGCTCATTTTACTCATTAGAAATAAAATAATTAAACAGTGTATTCTGAACATTAGGTCAAACCATTTACACAAACAGCATCTCAAAACCTTGGAGAACAGTGTATCCATTCTTCACCAAGGCTATCTTCTCTAGAGACAGAATTGTTACAAGCAAACAAAGGTTCACTTGTCAACAGAGAAGCACTGCCTGCCAACAGAACCTCTGCCATTACATGTTTTCTTTTGTGCTGCTTACTAGTTGGAAATTTCACTAAAACACAGCATCAATTCAGCCTACAGATTCTACCACATAGTAGGAACTACCAAAAGCCTAGTTTTCATTCAGGGGCAGTCTAGTCTAACTTACCCTTACAAACTGAAGGAATTTCATTGAGTAAGTTACTGGTAATACTACATAAGTGTTATTTTGTTTTATTAAGTTTAAGACAGTAGAGCGCTGCAAAACCTCTTGGAAGARATGAGACATTTAATGTGCCATTATGTGACCGAAAACATAACATAGGTATGTAAACCACTCTAACTATTTTTCCCCAAACACCATTCCTAGTCCATCCTTTGGACAACAGTCAATTAGGCACAGCACTGGCCTTGTTAATCTCTTTCATTCACCAACAGAGGTGCTAAAAATCTTTTAAAAAAATGTTATGGTTTTATGCTTTTAAAAACATCATCATTTTTATGGTCATAAATCATTTTTAGGAACGTTTCCCAGTTCAGAGCTTTTGAAGTGAACTGTATTTACAAATAAATAAATAAATAAGAAATCAGTCATTACCAGGATTACAGCTAAACCTCAGGCATATGATAAATCAGTAGCACAAACTAACTGGGCTAAAAACTAGCGTTTCTTCTTGAGCTAGTTTTCAGTCCAAACATTTCCCTGATCTGGATCACTGAACAAATTCTAGTACAGCCACAAGAGATTTCAAGACTGTGTTCGGTTGAACAACTCTTCCAGTAGCACCTTGCACTTAGGTTGACTTCAAACTGCCATGAAATCTCCACTTTTCACAATTCATTTCATAAAGAATTCAGGCTCCTAGCTCAGGGCAGTGGATTTGCTACAAAGACCAGATGCCCAAGTACCCTGTGAAGCTCCTGACCACAATCTCCATGATCTGTTGCCCGAATCAAGTTCCAACACTGACTATCCTACATCAGGAATCTAAGATGAATGTGTGTATATGTATAGAATTGTTTTAGAATCCATCCACAATGGTCAGCTAAATAGTTCCACAGGGCATCCTCAAACTGGACAGACAACAACAGAAGAGAAAAAAAAAAAACTTAATGTGTTAACCACCTAGTGGTGGGACTTCTCTCATTCAAGAGCCTCCCAAAACCTGTTCATTAGTTTCCAAGTATAGGTTTCAGCAACTTAATTCTGTAACCTTCTAGAAAGTTCCTGCTTGTAAAGAAACATGAGCTAAGCAACAGCGGTTACAGAGGATACTAACTACCTTGCCTGTTATAAGCAGAAGAAAATGCAATCGTATGGAATCAGAAAAATTCAAATATTTACTGAGGTCTCAGCCACACCACGAAAATGGYCACCTGTAGTATTTATGCTATAACCTAATGGGGGGGGGGGACATCCAACGTATTAGTGGAGTTATACTTTTATGGGCTTCTTGATGTCATTCTGGAAGATTACAAGAAAAGGTTGAGCAACTACTTCCCCTCCCCCCCAGGGCCACAAAAAAGAGATTACTGAATTTATAGAGAGGTTTAATTCCCTCACAGTCATAATCCCAGTAACATGGTATTAGCAACAAACTCATTAAAAACAATTAAAGATAAGAAAGAGCTTCAGCACTTAAAAGTTGACTGAATGGTAGCACTCAAAGGAAACAAAGAGTCTGACAAGTGCATTCTCAAGTAACTAATTATTTGCTCAAGTTTGTCCACATTATAGTCTACCTGGAGATTAAACTCCCAAGAAAGAAGAAAAGAATAAAATAAACCTTCTAAAATATGAAGGGTTCTGAAAGCTCAAGTTTAAAACTTCTTCCGACTGTGTATTTATTGTAACAAACACAGACTTTGAAATGTGTAAGCATTTAATGAATGTTGGTAAGTACAACCTGCAAGAAAACAGTCTTCTCTTCTTGTCAACAGTTATTTGTACTCTGCTTTACAACTGCCACTAAACTGGAGTTACTAATTGCAATACTCAGAAATACACAGCGCAAAGTAGGATCATGAGAACCTTATGGCCATGATGTAGGCATATTCTTTATATGACGGATAACCTTGACATACTGCAGTCAGCTCCACTGGGAAAAATAAACTTTTCACCTCAAAATTAACATGGTTCTCCTCTGCATACCGAGAAGTAGCAAAACAGATAGGCTAGCAAATACACAAGGCCAAACCTCCATCATCTTTAATTCTCCTAAAACCCTAACAGTTATCATAGCAATGAATTTGGAACCTAGGACTACTTAAAAATCTATGTTAAATACTTCTCTCATTACATTTACCTATTTGATGTACAAGATCTATCACAAGTTCATCAGGATTYACCCTACACCGGTAGCTTCCCTATTCCCAAATAATAGGGAAGCTACCGGTGTAGGGTAAATCCTGATGAACTTGTGATAGATCTTGTACATCCTACCTCCCTCCCACCCAAAACAAGGAATCTGCAGCACAGTGCTGGGCTCACTATTTACACATCTTTTATAACATCCAAATCACTGCCTCCAACTTGTATTTAAAACACACGATGCTTGGTCGAGAACTCTAACAATGCTTTGGATTAACTTGATGTATAGCTCATCTGGAGCTATACCCTAAAGTGTAAAGTCTCCTCCTCAATCAGCTGCAAGGAAAAAAAAACAGATTACTATTCTGGGAAATGTCATTATCCATACTCACTCCAAACACTCCGCCATAATTACCTATTTTTAAGAGGGGAGGAAGGGGGAGGGAGGGAAGAATATCAAAATATTTTAGGAAAGAAAAACAAATTTGATTTTAAAATATTTTGATTTACTCACTTATTTTTAAAAAAATCCAAAGCAGTTAGTTTGAGCATTTGAATTTCTTAACAGTAGTTATCTTACGTACAGGAAATTACACACACCAAGTATCCTGTAATGAGACGTAGTTCCACCATGTTAATGAAGGAATTTACAAGAATACTAGTGTGCAACCTGGATTAAAGCAATAAATACTTTCACAGTTTCTTCCATGGTTACAACTACTTAGCTCCAACACTATTGCAACCCATTAAAAAAGGAAATATCAGCTTGTCATTGCAAAGCTTGTGAGAGTTCCCAAAGCTACATAACACTAAAAACAYTCACATAACAGATCAAATCCAGTAAGTTTCTTTTAACTGTTTCTGAGAAGGGCAATCAAAGGGAAGCACTCTTTCCATATGTGCTTTTAACAAACYGTACAACCTCACTGCAAAAAATCAGCAGGTTTGCAGCTTTTCAACCATCTAAAAGCAGAGTATGGCAAACACTGACTGCAATGTAAAAATATCAGCATATATAGAAGACAACATTTTCAAACAACTCTACAAAGAGAACTTTACTTTGTTATTCTGAGTATCATGAAAAATTTCTTGTTATGTACTCAACACTTTACCTTTGTTTCATAATCCTAAAAAGTATTTATCCATGTTTAAAAGTTA
Source organism: Rhea americana (assembly GCF_003343005.1). Lineage (NCBI taxonomy): Eukaryota > Metazoa > Chordata > Aves > Rheiformes > Rheidae > Rhea > Rhea americana. The sequence goes on from NW_028186329.1 coordinate 2,599,832, forward strand.
AAAATATAAAACTATCACACATTTGTAACTTAATAACTAGATTTTTATTCAATCATCTCTATAACTCATAGCTTCATTTTTTTTGTAAATGAAATTATCTACTGCAGATACAAAATTACCTTATTTAGAGCATGTAGTATTGCAAAAGAGTAATCAGGAAACCCACTTAATAATGACTGCAGTAGAAGTGAAATTCACTATACCTGTAACTAGAACTTCAATACAGTCAAAATATAATAAAACTACAAGGCAATCAAGGTTCTGAAGAGCCTGCTACCTGTAAAAACCCAGCATATTTTCACCTTCCTCACTGTCATCCACCAAGATCACATATGCTGACCTTGTTTAAAAACAACAACAAAACCCTCACACGCAAAAGCAGCAGGTGCCCTCCCCAATGCACTGACCCTCGGAAGCTGAATACAGTTTTAACCATAACATCAGATTCTCAAGCTTCTCAAAACAAACAGAAGAAAAACAAAGCAAATGAATGCAGTGTTTTTTCAGTTAATGGCTTTAGGTTAATAGCAACACAATCCAACTACAGCTGCAAAAATAAAGTTTTCATGTAAACAGYGTTTAAAGCTGACTCACACTCCCAGTGAGACTGATCCAGCTGATCTTAAAAGTTCAAGATCTAGCCTTAATCACAGACTGCTATACATATATTTGTTTGTAATTATATCTCATTATTGATGACATATCACAAACATGCCAAGCCCTTATGAGATGTTAAATAACTAAGTAACTACTATCACTCCCCAAAGAGCCAAAAACTATTCCTGTACAAACTAACAAATTAAAATTCCTGTGTTCTTTTAATATTTTTATCTAGAGATTATCTAGCAAGATTTCAACGCACAAGTTTCTAATACAACTACAAAATGTAATGCAGAGTACTAGACAGCCCTAGCATTCTACACTCCATTGAATTTCTTCTCCAATACAACCATCAACAGCACTCTCTGAGTACTTACACTTTTTTACTTTAATTTCATCCTAACTATTGAAAGTCTGAAAATTTCTTCTCCAATACAACCATCAACAGCACTCTCTGAGTACTTACACCTTTTTATTTTAATTTCATCCTAACTATTGAGAGTCTGAAAATTAATCAGTATCTCAGGTCATGCTCCTCCTCCCCATCTGTGCCTCTACTTCCCTGCTATTATTTGAAGAGGTTTACAGTTAGATGCACAACAAAGCATTTCCACAGCTGAGACACCATATAACTTCATTATGAATGCAAATAGCTCTTTTCCCCATGCAATATGAACTCAATAAACATTCATACAAAATGACTGCCTTTGCTGTAAGAATAAAGATATTCTCTTCCATAACAGAGCTAGAGTTAGAGAGAAAGCAATCTTATGAACAAACTGCTGCATGCACTATGCAAACAAAAGGCTGATGAAGCTTCATCCCTGAAAGCAGAGCAGAAGGGGTACTCATTTTGAAAGATATGACAACTTATGCTGAGTAATAGCTGAAAAATTGCAAACAATTTTCAATTCAATTACATAGAAAACAAATTAAGTTCCCAAAAGAGGCTCCAATTAGTAAAGGTCTACAGATAATTTCTAGTCCATAAGGAAGCAGCTGGTTTTACAGTGCTAGCTTCTCTGTTTTCAGCTCTGTATACATATGCCCAGGCATTTATTGCAGTGTTTGATCTCCTGTAAATGGTGCAGGAACATGGAGAAGTCAGCCTATCATCTCTACTGGGGCTACAAAGGCAACAAAGAAAGCAGCATTACCCTCAAGAATCAAAAACACCAGTGATCCCAGGAGGAAAGGAAAGCCCAATGAAGCAGGGTAAGAGGGAACAGGAAAGCCAAACAACTGGCCTCTATGAAAAAAAGGAAAAACAGAAGCAAGAAAAAGATTATGCACATGATGACAAGATTAAGTTAAATACAAAAGCAGACGTGAATTTTCTGGCTTTTTTTTAAATATAATTTGGTACATTAAAAAAAGAAAAGTGAATTTACCCAAACACTGTCCTGAGACTGCAAACAATGAAAAAACAGTTGCTATGCTTTTCACAGGGACACTGCGTGCCCGTGAAACAGAACGAGCTGTCTTTGAGACTACGGTGGTTTGTGCACTACAAAAGCATCCAAAAACCACTGGGCAAGTCCACTCCTGCACACACCATTGCTATAAAACAGATTATAAGGGAAATTGAGACACTAAGCAAAGCGAGGAATGCATTCCATTTACAAGACTAATTACCTTAGTGAGCTGATGAAGTCAAGAAAAGCAAATGACTCCATTTGATGCCAAAGATCACTTGTCAAGTATTCATTCACTACTTTATCATAAATACGGAAATTTAAAAGAYGACAATTTATGATACTAAGTTCCAATCATGGCCATACTAATACTTGCCTTGAAGGCACAGTACCATATGAAGCAAGGTATTAGCAACCATCAACAATGGACTAAATCCTTTAGGATTTTCAACCATCATCCTCTGAGCTTTAATTCTGTTTCCTGCTGAAATCCAAGGTCCTTCCTAGGGCATGTCATGAAGCCTTGGAAACTGTTAACAGAATAGTTCAAATAACATTCAAAAACATCCATTTTGAAATGCACAGAGTACTAATTTGGAACAAAATATAAGAAATGTAGAAAACTCCCATCAAAAACACAACTGGCTTGTGTAGTGGTAGCAACTATACATACGAAGCACTACAACGTTAATATTCCTTTAGAAAGTGCTTTAATTCAATTTATGCTGCAGAAAAGCACCACAGTGCACAGATCACAGACTGTGCTCATAGTACGCAATGGGAGCTGTAAGTGAACACCTTAATTTTTAAAACTTCAGAATAACTTTCATTAACAGGGTAAACAGGTGGAAAGAGAAGTCATCTTAGCACATGGCCAAAAAAGTATTTATTTTCAAAGTTTTCATCTCAGAACTACAGCTATCAAAATAATGATTAATTAGGAAAAAAAAACAGTGCATGAGGACCCTTTAGATTAGAAATATCAAGACCTTGAAGTTCTATTTTTTAAGTGACTGCCAGCTCTTTGAGAATTTCAACAACTTTCTGGTTCCAAAGAAATGACAGAGAGTGCTGAAGTTTATTTACCCTTTCTGTAGGCTCATACTGTTAGGTTTCAGGTTAGAGGACAAACTTTAAAACTTTCCCTCACTTCAATTCACCTCTCTGGAGGCACTTACTAACTACTTACTAACTACAGCTAATATTGGCTTTGTTTTGAAGCTGCAAGTTCCCCACATCTCAGAAAAATCTTGCATTTAGAAGTACAGTTATTTTTTAAATTATGGTGTGGGAGATGAGGACTAGTTCCAGAAATACCTTCCATCAAATCTCATCCTGATCAAAAGATCCTGCCAATAGTTCCAGATATATSAACATCTCATTATGGCTTATTTACAATCTACTGCATTGTACAAGCATCTGGTGCTACAATCCTGAAATTAAAAGGAGGGCTGGATATAGGAGTTTAAATAAGGTTATAATACAAGAATATAAAAAGAACACAAGAAAATTAGATATTCTCATAAACTGAGATTACTTTTATCTTAGACTATCATACCTAAGGCATCATCCACTACTCTAGATTTAAGTATGGCAAGACTTTACTGTAAGAAGTCTCATCTTTTTGGACTGACATATTTAGAAGCAGACATACCAGAGGAAGGACCCAAAAAGACCTTAATTTTTTCCCAAGCACGTCAGCTGATCTAACAGAAGTGTTTCTGATAGATATGTCTTCCCCAACACCTTGCATCAGTTTTATCTTTGACCAACTTTGTTTACTTACAGAAATCACCTGCCTAATGCATTCGGTCATCAAAAACATCTGGGTTAGAAGACTTGAACTTCCAGACCTCGTGGAAGTTAAAGGTCTTGCATTTTTCTGCATCAAGCCTTGCCGTAAAACCACGCAGCTGTTGTAACACACGGCCAAAGCGCTGACCTCGAGCCCCACACCCTCAGCCGCACGCTGCTCGCGCGCACCAGAGCCGGGCGGCCGTTGAGGAACGCGGCGGGGGCCAACGGTCGCCAACGGCTGCCGGCGGGGGGGGGGGAGGGGTAATCCCAGGCCGGGCCACCCCCTCCCGGCCGCCCCGGCCCGCGCGCGCAGGCCGCTTGAGGCGATAACGGCCGTTAGAGCCGCGAGCTGGCAGCGCTGGGCTGCGCTACAGAGGGGCTCCCTGCAGCTACCGGGCCGGACGGACRGCAGCTCGGGCAGCACCGGTCGCTCACGGTCCCGGAGGCAGAAGCCCCAGCGCAGCAGAGCGGCCGGTGCTCTGGGGCCGCCCAGGCTCCCCGCCGCCGCCCCGGCGGCAGCCCAGTGCTCCGCACGCAGCTCGGGGGGGGCGGACGGTCCGACTCGGGGCGGGCACGGAGGCGCCGCCGACCCCCTTCCCCCGCCCCCAGCACTGTGCTGCGCTTTGCAAACTGCTGAGACTCTCCGCAGCAAACTTGCTGGGAAGTTGAGACGCCACTTCGGGGGACGGGGGGAACCTCCGCACAAAGAACCGCCTTCCCGCTGCTGCTACCTGCTGATGTAGCCGTCCCCATCGCCGTCACAGGTCTGGAAGAGGCGCCTCATCCTCTCCTCCTCGCCGGTGCTGGAGGTATCGCTGCTGCTGCTCCCGGCGCTGCTCACGCTCACCTCCACTACGGCGGCTGCCGCCATCATGCGCCCAGCTCTGGAGAAGGAGGCGGCAGCGAGGCTGCCGGAGGCGCCCGGGATTCCCGG
>NW_028186329.1:2604744-2615417 GCF_003343005.1 Rhea americana
CGGCCGGGACCCCCCGGGAGCGGCAGGGCTGGTGGGGCTCGGCGGCAGGGCGGCTCACCCGCCCCGCTCGCCTCCTGTGCAGGCCCCTAGGCAGAKCCTCGCTAGGTCCTTCCTCCACCTCTCCCCCAGCCTCCCTCAGTGCCAAAAGCCACTGTGGCGTGCGAGGGAGCGAGTGGCCTAGCCGAAGCGGGGCTGGCCGCTCTCATAATTTCGGAGGCCAGCCCCCTAGGGACCAGCAAGCGAGTGCTGGGCAAATCTCCCTGGCTTGCCCAGGGGGTCTGGGGGCCTTGTTCTCCTTCCATGTCAGTTGGCAGGCCCTGGCATTCACACAGGTCCTGCTCCCTGCTGCAGGAGAGCTGCGGCCACCTTTGACTTTGGCGCACCTGTAAAGCTCAGYTTAGACAAACTAAAACAAAAAATAGCTTTTTCAGTAGCACTATGTACAAGCTTCAGTTTTTTTGGTGGTCGATAGAACAGGYGAGTGTTCCAGGAACAGAACACCGGCCCTTCTTGCTACTGATACAAACTATTTTCTCTCTATTTATCAAATTTTACCTCAAAAGGTGGTAATTACATTTTCTCTTCCAACAGTTCATAATCAGGCATGATGGTGCCTGCTCTGGTGCTTAAAAAGTACTTAATTTCCAAACTTATTCATGGCTTCCCCCATCATCCTGATCTTTCTGCCTCCTTTGCGTTTAGAGAAAATTAATTTCCTTTACAGTCTTCATGTTTCCAGATTAAACAAGCCCTTTCATCTCATTCATAYAGGACAGCCTCTTCATTTCCTTTAGTATCCCTGACACCCTTATCAATGCCTACTGGAAATACCTATTTTGAAATAGCCTAGAACAGCATTTGCCTGTTTCACAGTAGCATTACATTTGTCACTCTGCCATCCTGTGATTAATCAGGTCCGCTAAGTCTTCCCCTATCCTATTTTCTGTGTATGGAASAAATTCTGCTTTATAAAGGACATATAATTTCTATTCATACTATCAAATGTTATTCTRCTCCTATACAGTCTTTGAAGATAGTCAGCTCTTCCTACATAACAGCTTGATCTTCTTGGCTGTTGACAATGGCTCATGAATTCGTAATATCAACAAAGTAATCAAACTCCTCTTGGCATACAGTTCCTTTCAAGTAGAATAACTGATGCCAATAGTTCTTATTGTTAATATTTATTGCATCTTGATTAAGTCTTTGCAAGGCAAAGAGCCTCTATGTTTTTATAAGATAAAACTGTTGGCAAGTACAAATATACAYTCATGTATTCTCAGTCTCTGCAGTTTTCCAGTTTCCATTACCCAGAGCACTGCTTGGTGGATGGCTAAAGCATGGAGTATAGCCCCAAGCTTCTGTCCAACATGTTTACATACTCCATCAAGAGAATGGAAGCAGAAAAAGCCCATAAGCAGCCTTCCTCTTTCAGAATATATACAGTCTGTAGTCTTCGAAGATTTACATCATGTTCCACTTYTGACCTCCAGCCTCTTTCTTAGTCTTACCAACAGTTGCTCTTTCTCTGTCCTGTGAAGGATGTTTTTCGTGCGTGAGTCCATTTGCTCACTGCAGCTGTTTCTTTTATGTTGAAAACAGAAAGTTGCTGGATCAGCTGGACAGCCAGTCACAAGATCACTGTTCTTCAGCCACATCCCATAGATTGTAGCTGTTCAACACCACACACAAGAATTCTTGCACACATTATGCAAATATAGCACATGTATTTTCTTAYTAACCATACAGCACTCCTAAAACAATGTTTCCTCCCAAGGAAGGAAACAGGTAAATAACTAACTTAAGAAAGACATTAGCAATGACCAGAGCAAATCTAAGCAAATATGTATCTGTTGAGTCTTTTCTGACAGCTTTTCCCCTTGGAGGGAGGAGGGACAAAAGTTGTTGTTAATTTTTGCATCTTCAAGGCAAGCCCCAAGACTCTTCTTTAAACCTAAACAGTAGTTTCTAACTTTTCCTTTTACAAAACTCACTGGAGACACTTTCATCTAACTGCTATGAACAGCTGATATCCTAGTTGTGATATGGAGCAAAAGAGAATAAAACCACTTGAGCTTAGTGACTGGTATCWTGATCCAAATCCAAGCTTTAAAAAGAAGACGTACCACATCAGCTAGGAAGCAGAAGTATAAGCAGTAGTTCCCCAGACTTCTCAGTGCCTGCTATGACTTGTGTGGTAGTCCACTCCTGCAGTCAAAAATATGAATTTCAGATGGCAAAAACCGTATTTAAAGCAGACAACAAGCTTGGCAGCAGAAGGTACTATCCTTCCTGAAGTCCATTCTCACTGTCCCTGRTGGGAAGGATGAGTGGTGTCCAGGAAGATGTGGAAAGAAAACAGGGAAGAAGGGCAAGCAGTAAGGTGACCATACTGCTGCCTGTCCTCCTCAGTCTACCCCTCTCAGCAAACAAGTTTGATATTTCTCAAAAGGAGAGTTTGCAGTTTTTGTTTTTGAAACTGAGGGTCTTAAGTGTCAATCTATTTTTGTTTTATCTTTTAAGTTAAATGAACCCATAATTTATTTTCAACATTAGGTTATTCTACAATCAACGTTCCATAATATCCTGATTTCTACACTGAAATGCAAAAATATACCTGAAAACCAATGCAAGCAGGAAGAGCAATGCTGTACCAATATTAGTCACATTTATTCTCCAGTATTTATGTAGACAAAATCTGAGATCTCAAAGATRGTGTGAACTACTTGATTTCTGGAGGTTCTGGGCTCCTAAGACTTCCACCAAATCAACAGGAAATTTAAGTCCTTGTGATCTCTAAAAGTCAAATCTAGAATATCTAAAGTTAGGTATCCAACAATAGGAAAAGAAAACCATTATACACATATCACAATCTAGCTACAGCTGTTTTACATAAGAAAACAGGTAAACTGACTGTACATAGAAAGCTGCCAAATGACCTAAGTCAGCTGACTAGAAAAAAAGTTTCCTGCTACACAGGTTTCAGCCATAGTACTCTTAAGATTAACCTCCCCACAAACCAGCAAACAAAACAACCAATAACTTAGGATTTCAAACAGTAGGTGTGAGTTCTAATTCAGTAATATTCCTTTAAGCAAGATAGCCAAGCTGTGCAGTGGAGTACTTTCTTAAAGCATCAAGAATGTGATTCTCCAGAATACCAGCCCTTACCTTTTTGTAATTTCTGCACCCAACCCTTTTTCATTTGTGCCAGACATASTTACCTTCTCAAGTTCCATGTTCCTCCATGAGGTTCTTAGGTAGACAGTATTTCCCTGTAAACTGACTGACACCACTAGAAAGTGTGAACTGGCAGGCTACTAGCTAACTTAAGCAAACTTTCTACCCACTTTTTTTTTTTAGCTGGGACAGCAGTGTTCTGTCCTAGCTTCCRCCAATAAATGGAAATGAGGCAAGAGGGACAGGTAGCTTTATGATACCCATTTTTTTTCCAGWGCATGCCAGCACCTCAGGCCACATTTATGAACAAATTTTAAAACACATAGCACATTTTAAGAGTTAATCAATTACCTAATTATTCAGGCAAGATAGAATGAGGACAGAGAAATGAGAATATAGGAAGACTGCCTGGAAGGTAACGTCAAATTTAGCACACTGAGTCCAGATCACTCAAAATCTTCAAAATCCCTGAAGTCTTTGTCTTTAATGGACTGCTGCTTCTGCCAGATGCAGAAAAGATTTKGAATGCCAAGACAGCAGTAAATGCCATGCTTTAAAACACATTGCAAATATTACGGAAAGCAGTTAGTTTTATAGTAATTAATAAATGACAACCATTTGATGTCTCAAGCATTGTTTTAGTTATAATTTGTGGAAGTTTTGGCTCCTTTGGGGTCATAGCTCTGTGCACTCCCCTGTTGGCCGGCAATTCTGTATTTACCTGTTTACTTATAGGAACACACACGCATATATATAATAACAAAAACGATGTTAATAATACTCAGGAAACATTAAATTTCTCATGGATGCTTACCATGCAAAAAAAGGAGACTGTGTAGTCTGAGACAGATAGTAATGATGTGAAAACTAGCTATCTGAGCTGCTTCTCTTCACTTCTCTCACACCTCGAGATACTTTTCCGAGACTTGAGCCTTAAGTGCCGTTGGYGCCTACCATAGCTGTGCACACAAGTGAGATACACCTGGGACTCCTATGGAGAATGGCTTAATCTCTCAGGGCGCCATGTGGCCAGCAGCTCCTGGCAATGGCAGGGCAAGGCCTGGGCCTGTCTCACCACTCACGAGAGAGCAGGGCACCAGGGCATTGGGCATCACTGTGGGGACAGAGCAGGCACCCGTGGGTCGGGGCCAGCAGGGGCCTTGGCTGGACAGAGGCCAGGCTGTGGCAGGGTGCCATTGTGGGGCAGGGACTGACAGCCCCCTGGGCTGGACTGGGAAGGGCCTGCAACGCCCTTGGGGCCTTGCCATAATCTCACCAGGAAGACACAATAAAGTGAGGTATGGAGGCTCTTAATCTGTTTTGCAGGCATTTTGGTCCATCTGGGAAATGTATAGTGGATATGTGCAGTCACCAGTCATTTTCACATCATACTATCTGGCACATGTATACCACACTAATAAGAAGTGGAGGATATGCCAGCATCTACAGCCCTTAGCTGAATCTGCGCCTATCAATGACCTGCGTAACATCTATATTTTTACATGTAAACAAATTTCAATATGGAAAGTGTATATTAATACATATTATTTATTTTTAATAAATAGCTTAAAACACGCATGCTCTGATGTTACTGTAATGTATTTCAAGGGTTTTAGCTGTTTAAATTTCTGTAACTGCTTAGGTATTCAGACTGAAGTTTTTAACATATATAAGGACTGAAACCAATGGCTGGTGATATCAAAGGAAAGATTATCCTTGATTTCAGTAGCCTTCAGTAAAGACCATCTTTGTTTATCTGTCTTCAGTGAAACAAAATCAAAAGTAAGGGATACATAACGTGAGTTTAAATAAATAATATTTAAAACATTCCCATATACAGCAAAGTGTATTTGCCACCACCAGAGCCATGGTTTAGCTAGGAAATTGCTACTTAAATCCTCACCAAAATCCTGACGTCCAGAGACATTATATTATCCTTTTCACATTACTTCATTTAGATCCATCTCACATGACCGGCATAGTAATTCACTCCTGCTAGAAATGCAAGTCTCATGCAGCCTTTACTATGGAAGTGCTATCAAGCAGAGCCAGTTGAAAATTCTTCATCAAAGCAGTATTTTCAAAAGAAAATATATTTTTTATTTTTTGTGTGTGTTTTTTTTCTTCTGCTACAAAACATGATTGGCTAAAATGATATATTTTGTTTAAAAATGAAAATACTTTCATTTAGATATGATATTAGGAGTCTCTATGCCATTCTTCTGAGAACCTTTCTATTCATTCTTCACCTTTATAATGCTCAACCACCTTGYAAAACAGTTCTGTTTTAAAGGATGTATATTTGCTTAAGGATAATGAATGTGAACGGGAAAAAGTTTGTCTTTTTCCAAGCAATATCCTAAAACACTCTCCTACTACATGCAACCTGGCACAGTCCTGAATCTTGCATGTACGTCTACAGTTTGGATCTGTGTACATGACAGAACATTTATTTCCCGAATTTCTTTGATATATATTTAGACAAAGACATTAAACAGTTATTTCCACTGCTTTTTTATCAAAGTTTTTTTCTTTGAAAGTGTATCTCTGTTAACAGAATGCTACTTTGGTTGAAAAAAAGTAGGGACAATTTTAAAGATAAATAGCCTTCTCATACACTGTTGCTATGAGATAACCTTGATAACTTTTTATTTCTGCAGACTGCTGATGGCTGCAATAGTTAAACAAGTTCTGTGCTCCAGAAAATATCTGCAACTCAAGTATAATGTTGGTCAAAATATTTCAGTGAAACAGTGTACTGTCAGGAAATGCTGATTCAGCCTAATTAAATTTCTCTAGGGAATATATCAATTCCAATGAATTCCAATTTCAATAGAGACACAAGCATACAATTGACAAGTATGAAAATCCTTCTACCTTCAGTTAACCTCTCAACCTGATAAGACATGAGATTTCTGATATTTTTGTACTGCCTTTATAATATTTCAGGCATAATAAACCTGCTACTGTTTAGGCAGCGCTATYCATCCTCCATGTTCTCCATCACTTACCCTCACTGCTGCCCTCTGTCATTTGCTCACTCAGGAACTACAGCTTCATATTTTAGGAGGGAGTAGCAATGGAGACAGTTATTGGAAGAACTGGAGCATATTTGACCTAAATCTTAAATATAGTAGATATAGTAGATATAATTTTGCTATGCAACAGTTAGACATTTTTAAAGAGTGATATAGGATATGCGCAGCCAAATCAAAGACAAAACTATCGTTATTACAGAACAGAGATTATTTATAACCAAAGATCATGACTCATTACTGGATATACAACTTGTTTTCTAAGCACTAAACTTGAAGGGAAGACTAGCAACCCATCAGTGAGGAAACAGTTATATGAGTTCTCTTTTGTGACAAAATGTACATTATTTGACAATGGAAATTATATGAAAACAAACAAACAAAAAAACCTGCACCAAATGAAAACTTAATTTAAGAGCAAGATCATTAAGATCCAAGAAACATACATTGATCAGTAGATTTTAAATTGTGAATCCATGTAACAAATATCTTGTTATAAAAGACAGACGTAGGCAATTCTGCTACATGATGCAGTCTTGAAACTTTTTTTCCAAGTAATAAAAAAAAACACAACAAACAAAACATGGTCAATTTTCCTCTCCACAATAGGATAGTGAATAAGATATCCTTCATAAATTGATGTTGGAGACAGTGACAAATAGTTCAGTATATTCACCTGCAGCAGACTCATACAGGTAATTTAATTTCTAAAAAATTATAAAATATGATATACAGAGAAACTCTGAAAGTTTCTTATCCCTTTTTTGTGAACTTTTCTTTAGCTTACACATCCTCGGAACATAAAAGACTGACCTAAGGAAACTGAGCATTACCTCTGGAACCAGAGGGTTTGTCACTACAGCACCAAAACTAAGCTTGGCCTCAGTTGATTCAGGCATGACATCATGCTAGCGCAGCTGTACTGCATTCTGTGCTGAAAAATTCATAGTACATAATGGCTGGATTTGTTTTATAAATTTCCTTTAAAGTTCTTTTTTTTTTTTTTTTTTTTTTTTTTTTTTTTTGCTATAGTGGCATCTTTGTGAAGTTTTACAGTATTCAGGACAGGGAGAATTTTACGCAAAGTAAAAACAAGACAGTAAAAACCATTACATAATAAAAGGCCTCTGAGGAAGGCAAAATAAGAATGCTTAATTGTATTTGAACATGCATAAAACTCTGCTGCCTCTTACCACTTTACATAAAAATATAYATTGGGCATTCAGACCTATGGTGATAGAAGGAAGTAATTCTTATTCTGGAAATATTTGCTCTGTGGAACTCCTCAGCCAGAATGTATTTCTGAGGCCAACCATGAAATACGGTTTCAAAAAGTCTAATGGGTTATTAATTATAATAAGAAAATCTTCAGCTAGTAAATTTTGTTAATATAAAATGTTTAAGGAATATACATAAGCCACCATGTTTAAGAACTTAGAAACAAAGACCAAAGCTGTTTTGAATTTATATTGTTCAGATGGTTTGTTATATCTTCCTGTTACAATTCTACATGTAATATTGACCCCAGCTGGAGACAGAATGCCAGAGGTAACAGCATGAAGTTTAAAGGAAATGTTATACTGCATTTACTCATATCAGAGGCATCGACCTTTCTTAGCAAATGCCTGAAAGAAAACAACTAATAAGTAGTTAGGCCTAAGTGTTAGACCACATTACTCAGCAAGTAATTCTGAGAAATCAGTATGTTAAAAAGACACAGCAATTCTATAGGGAAAAAAGTATCTGCTGTCAGAACTGCACTTACAATGTTTTCTTGGCCACAGAAAGATAATAAACAGTGACTGATGAAAGAAATGGCAGCATCTGCAATGAACTGGGCCCTTTGGCTGGCATGGCTGTGCTGGGGAGGATTAGACATGTAGTATACATATATACACAATTTACAGATACACGAACAACACACACCAGCTATATACATTCATTAGAATTTTTCTCAGTAAAAGAGAAAAATTCTTAGTCATAGTCTGCTTATTTTTTTTGCTGCTTACCATTTCATTTTTCACTTCATTTTTCATGAGTTGTTTAATCTGCTCCTCTGTTCATACTGCCTCCTGAATGGAAAGCACATGTAACAGACTTAAATTTGAAACAAAGTTTTAAACACATAATGTTTCACTGCGGTTATCACAATAAATGAAATGCCTCCATCTCTAATTTCAGCAAAAACCCTGGACTCTCAAATCCCATATATTGGTAAGCCTAATCGTGCAGATCCATGTGCCCATTACTAAAGGGAAGATTGTACCGCTCCTCAGAGTGAAAAACTTAGGCAGCTGCGAAAAAGCACCTCTTGAACACCAGCAAGCATGATGCACGCTGCCTTCTGCTTCTCTCCTCTGGCCTGACAGACAGGTTGTGGGGGCATGTCCTATGGCATGATAATATGGCACATTTGGATCCCACATGCTGCAGAGAGTGTGCTGCTGTTTGTCCTTCCCCAGCTCACTGCCTGTACGTAGGCAAGTCTGGGCTGGAGGGCAGCCTCAGTGGTGGTCTAGAATGWCCCTTAGTGACTTTTTGGAAGTATATTCACAAGTGTTCAAAACCAGGAGACCAGTTTGCACAAGTGCTCCATAACACGTGAGCTTACCTTACAGTAAACTTCTGTTTTCACTCTGTTTTTTTGCACTCCTTACAGATTGTAATCAACCGCTTAGCAGGACTAAGCACTTGTTGTAGCATGCAATATAGGGATAACAACTACTCATTAACAAAATTTCCTTCTGCTTCCTTGTAGCATGGAACTACAAATCAGTAGATTTTGTTACATAAATGCTGACTCCTCCAATTTATATCAGCAGTTCTGCGAGTATGATTTATTGGCTGTTTGAGAGGTTTTTAAGTATATTTATAGTGACAAAAAACTATAGCTAACTGATAGTTTTAATCTAGTTTTAATATGCCAGCACCCCACACACCTTTACAATGTGTGAAATTTAAACTTTATTAGTTTAGTAAGTCAAGCTTCCCCTTATTTTACTAATATTTTATGAGTTCCTGTCTTAAATTCCTGGAGACAAATCAACTCCTGGTATAATGCTACCAATGGAACTACTTTAGCCGTGAATTCAGGCCACACACTTTAAAAATGCAGCTTTATTTTCAAGAAGGACTACATAAAAATGCTTCCTTCTTATTCAGTGYGTATACTCACTGTGTGTTTTGAATCATGTCTTTCTGAGTAACTAAAATAATATTTTCCTGCTTTTTCGCATTTAATAACCTTGGAAAGTCAATATGGCAAAGGARGAAGCAAAGTATGTATTAAGAGATCCATTATGCAGGATCCAGCCACATCACACTCTTAGCTTTACAGATTGATTTACTGTAACAGCTAAGAATTATGTCTATGAGCTGCTCTATACACAAGATYGCAAATTTGATGTCAGAATACAGCCGACAAAATAATTTTCCAGAATCATATTCATTTATTGTAGGAAGGCAAGCCAATGCTGCTAAGACATAGGAACTGGTAACAGATCTATGTTCATAATTACAGATTTCCAACGTGACTCTTTCAAACCAGATATCATCTCTCATTTATTACTGTCAACAATAAGGAAAAGGAATCCTTATCTTGTGATGTTACAAAGTTTAATACATTAATAAATGTGATGTGCTCAAACTTTACACTATCAATTATCACAAAAATACCTTTAGCTAAATAGCATTAAATGTTTCTGTTGAAAACATGCAGGAAGCAAACCAGATTAAAAAACTGAGAAGATTTAAATAACCTTGCGACCAAGCAAACCTTCAACTCCAATGCCACTCCTCAGAGCAGATCTATGCTGAAGTGACCGTTGTATACAGCTTTGGCAGAGCTCTCTTAACAGGTATTGTTCAGGCAGCCACATCAGACAGTGTTTGCTGTCTACTCAGTTCACCACTGATGCTTACACTTGAGGATCAGTTTGCTTCTGGTCAAAACAAGCTCCAAAGTTCAAAACGTGGTCGAGGACTGAATAAGGAGTCATTCCAAAGAGGCAAGCTTCAGTTGTTGATCCTGTGCCAGGCCTAAGACTTTATTATTTTCATATTCTCAGCACRGAGTCAAAAGAAATTGCTCAGAAGATGATGACCTTACCCAAAGAGTTATGTACTGACCTAAGGAATACTCAGAACACCAGCAAAGTCCCCAAACCACTCAAGGACTAAACAGCTTGTACAAAATGTACCACGACCAATATTTCACGACTAGGAGGCTGAGGGCTGTGGTGATCTTACCCACCTSCGCATCGCCCAGCAACTGCGCTGTGCAGAGGATCCGAAGTTTCCTGGAAACTCCGCAGTTCAGCTACTGCAGCGCGCCCCGGGCCAGAGCCCGCTCCTGGATCACCTCCGGGGAGGTGACCGGCCCGGCTCCTCCCGCCGCCCGCGGCACCTCCACGGGAAACGCCGCGGAGCCAACGGCCGCGCGCGCGACCGCTCCAACGG
>NW_028186329.1:2615982-2670926 GCF_003343005.1 Rhea americana
CCGGCGGGCGGGCCCCGAGCGGGCGCCTTTCTGTGAGGCGAGCGGCGCGCCCGTGCGAGCCCTCCGCCCTCACAGGTGCGAGCGCGCGGCGGCGGCGGCGGCGGCGGGCTTTACCACCCTCCGCAGGAAGACGCTAGCGTGTGGCCTTGCGAGAGGGAAAAACGCGTAACACCGAGGCGGTGGCGTCGAGAATGTTGCACGTTGTATTGTCGCATTTGTTCTCTTTATCGTATTTCTAGAAATGGAGTTTCCTTCTTCTTTGACTAGTACTGAAAGAGCTTTTATTCACCGTCTCAGTCAGTCTCTTGGTCTGATTTCTAAAAGTAAAGGGTAAGTTGGAACATGATTTAGTTCAGAGTAAATGTATGAAATTTAATTGCTAGCTGCAAACGCATGGGATTTCATTCTTAGCTGGAAAATGACCTGTATTTCTAGTGTTGCCTGCGTTTTTACAAAAGATTATACTAAGGAGAAAAGGCTAAAAGGAAAGACAGAGTAATGTTGTCTTTAGCTTTGTTTTAGGTCTAGCTTGTGACATGCTTAGTTTAAGATAGCTTGCCCTTTTACTCTCTTTTGGTTTTCATGTATTCATTAAAAAAAAAAAAAAGAAAAGAAAAAACTACCTACCAGGTTCAGTTCTGCTTTAACTGCACTACCCTGTGCCCAAAGTTTTTACATAGTATCTGAGAATTTGACAGAGTAAAATCACATGGAGGTGCTGTTGCAGCTACAAAGTAGTGCTTTTGTTGAGAAGGGCAGGAAAGAAGGATTCCTTTGCAGATATTTGAATTTTTTTTCTCTTGCCCCACTCTGATTTTCTGAAGAGAAAATCCATGTTTATTTACTTGATGAGCTTGGATAAAAGCCAAGAATGTATTTTCCTTGGGATGTAAGATGGCAGAGCAATAAGAAGGGAAAAGTTAAGAAAAGACTCAGATGGAGTGCCATGCCATTTTTTTTCCTTTGTAAACTGTTGTATAGCTGTAGCAGCATTTGTTGTTCTTCACTTTTGGTGAAATTTAATGATTCTCGCAAAAATAGCAGAAAATACCAATTCTTTGATTAATACTAACCTGCCAACTTTCAGTGGGTAAGCACAATTCAGTATTGTTCSTGCTGGATGCATATCTTTGCTTCACTGTGCTTGAATAAGCTCTTCTKAAACCATCTTGCTTCTATATTGACTCCAGTCTCAGAAGTATTGCMGCTGATTTTGAGGTGAATCCCTGAGGCAATAAGTTTAGTTGAACTTTTGTATCTTTGTATCATATTTTGGGAACAGGGAGCATTGGAAAGCCATGTTAGAAACACCCATATAGTCAGCAGAAACATGCTTGRATTGTGCAGTGCCTGGGCTGAACTATAGCTGGTAAAGCCTGTTTGAATCCTTATTGGTTCTTTGTAAAGCTACTTAAGTGTCTGTAAGCAGCTTCCTAGTAGGTTCTGTGGTAGATTGTTTACAGTTTTTTCTGTTATCCAGAGTGTTCAAGGTGATAAGAATCTTGGAAAACAATTGAACTAAAATTTGATCAACTCAGAAAAAGGGAATGCTCACCTAGGAAGATACAAACTTTATCTTTTTTGGCTGTAATAATACATTGCATATGAATTAAAAAGGAAATTTGTTTTTCTAGACTTCAGTGTTCTACTTGGGTTTAGTCTCACTAAATTTCTTCAATAATTTTCTTAAAATAGCATTTGAAATGATCAGTCTTTATTTAAAAACTTGATCATGATTGGTTTTCATCGTTGTGTTTCTTGACAGAGTATTATTTTAATGTTAACATTCACTATCGTGTCTGTACTTGTTGGTTAAGCTGAATAAATAGCAGAAACTTTTGGGAACCACGAGACAGTATTTTGTGTCCATATATTTTTTTTTTTCCTTTCAGTTGACCGAGCATATGTTAATATTTACAGAAACCTTACTGTAAGCTCTTCATAGCCAGCATGGGTTTTTTTCTAACATTGAGTTGGTGTACATATGGTTGWGTACAAGAAGTTGCTGAGATGTAAACTACTCGAGGCTAGGAGCATACTCAGGGGAAGTATTGCTGCACGATTCTTTTCTATTCTGACAACTTTTCCCTAGATGAGTGCTTTTTTGATCACTGTTTCAGCTTCAATATTTTTGTAGTTCTGAAATCTTGTATTGGCAAGGAGCTGAACCCAAGCTAATAGCTTAGAAAGCGGCTCTGTGCGCCGCTTTACCACCAGTGCATCTTTTAACCCCTGTCAAAGGCAGAGTATTTGGCTCTGGTATGACCTTATGATATTATCCTAGCAAGTCATGTTCAAAGTGCGTTGATAGCTTATTGTAGCCCATGCACAGAACAGTTAGATTTCAGACGTATTTACAACAGTTCTTTGCATTTCAGTATCAGAATTAAGTTTTAGCACAAATTAGCAGTAACTGTTTACACTGAAGTATTATGATTAAATGTATCGGTTATAATTCTAAATTGTAAAACTTGCTTTGATAATGAGCATTATAGGAATCTAGGTGCCTTTTGTTTGTTTTACTGGATTTGCTTAAGACTTTTAATGTTACTAGAATACAGGTCATTTTTCTGTTGCTTGTTATTTGTTGATTTTAACAACCTCTAGATCTCTTAAATTTGTCTAGAAATCATTGTGTAATATGGGGCTATCTACGGTCTTTTGGTAAACAAATGCAATGATAGCCCTTTAAAAGAAAGGACAACTGAACAGTGTTACATTATGGAAGCCTAACTGTAAAACTATACAAGATTTGGACACCAGAATTCTCCAGTGTTTGTGCTACACTACTTCATGTTAACAGCAAGTGGTTTGGGTGGTAGATGTTTTAGTGCAGTGTACCTGCAGGTTTCTAGATGACTTTTTATTTGAAAATAATGTTAAAGTAGTCAAGAAAGAATTTTTGTTAAATATCATTACGTAGAGGTAAATACGTTACTTATCCATAATACACAATTTCTCTTCCTTTCAGGAAAGGAGCAAATCGATACCTGACCGTGAGGAAGAAAGATGGATCAGAATTGGCACATGCAGTAATGTCATGCTGTTTGACTCCCAATACGAAACATGCTGTGCGGAGCTTAATTCAGAGGTTTCCTGTCACAAATAAAGAACGAACAGAACTTCTGCCAAAGACTGAGCGAGGAAATGCTTTTGCTGTTGAAGCTGGTATGTTCATTGTGTGTTCTGATATGGACTTGTAAATCAACACTGTTTAAAAAAACAGTCAAAAAAACCCACAAACCACAAAAYGAAAAACTTTTCTTTCTGTTTCTCCTCCCACCCCAAATGGAAAAGTGCCCCAAATCAGTTAATTCTCTTGGCCTTTAATTTTTAGTATAAAGTCTTGTAAACATGTTTGCCTGAGGAAATATAATTTAAGCAATCATGTCATTCACATTTTGKTGTCTCCTTTTCTGCCAAGTTACTTCTGAATCTTTTGGCCAGTTCCAACCAAATTTGGCTGGAAAAGTACATTTCTCAAAGACATGAATTCCTACAAGTTCTGAGGTGGAAGTGAAGAAAGAGAGGCTCTCAAGACTGCTGTGTGAGAACAATGTTATTAGGAAACCAGGCTGTATTTGTTTTACTGCTCAGAGAAATGCATATTCTTGATAAAACAAGAAATCTATTTTTCTATTGTCATCTTCTAACAGTGCACTTGATTGTGAACTAAAAACTTAATTATCTGAGCTGGATCTCCAGAACACGAAAGAGTTCATTGTAAGACATACTTTTGATATATCGGTGGGATTTTTTTGTTRTTCTTGTTGTTTTAACACAGAATAATTTTAACAAGGTTATTGCATTCTGTTCTTGTGCACAAAACTAGATGTAGTGCAGAAAAAATACTTCCATCRGTGTGCTTTTTTCCTTTGAGTATTTCATATTTTTGATGGTTCATGCTTTTAAGTGCTTCTTTTATTAATTTTCATTAGGTGATATTTTAGTAGGTTAATGAATTGTTTATCAAACAGAGGGAAATGATAATAAAAGTACTTAATAGCAGCTCCTTAGAAAAGGAAGGTGTAAACTAATAAAGAATGTAAAATTAATCTCTTTACTACTSCTGGATATTACTTTTATGGTTTTTGGTCCTTTTAATCTGTTAGTCTGCATCATTCTTGGCAAGACAATACTACTTGTAATTTAATATATTAAGCTGTTAATCACGTTACATATATGTGATTGAATTTACATCAAGCTTTTCATTAAAAAAAAAAAAAGCAAATTCAGTGTTAGTAAATACCACTGAATTTGAAGCAGTCTGTAGTTCTGAAGATTTACAAGTTCTTTGAATACTTACGTATTACTTTRTAATACGTGATGGTGCACATTGTGTGTATTTATTTTGCATAATTTKTGTTACTTAAGATAAATCATTTGGACCAGAGCATTAGACTGTATAAGATGGCCTAAGAGAAAGTAATGAAGATGAGAGARAATGTGAAAGGAAGAGTATGAAGTACAATAAAATTGTTTTTTTTTTTCCCTGAGAAGACATATTTGTCAGTTTCAAGTAAATTAAAAAAATCRTTTATTTAACTATGGAGTCACTATTTCTCTGCAAACTGTGGAAATGCCGATGTCTAAAAGTGATACGAAAGCCAAGAAAATATGCTAGACTACT
This sequence comes from Rhea americana, assembly GCF_003343005.1. Taxonomy (NCBI): domain Eukaryota; kingdom Metazoa; phylum Chordata; class Aves; order Rheiformes; family Rheidae; genus Rhea; species Rhea americana. Next base: position 2,620,613 of record NW_028186329.1, read on the forward strand.
CTTCTCGAATTTATTTTCTAGCTCTTTTTGCTTTTGATGCATAATAAATATTTTCAGACTTCTTTGAGCAATGTTTTGAGAAAGCTATGTGTTTTTTTTCTCCTCAAAATAGCTATAAAAGTAGTAACTTCTTTAAAATTATTTCAAGCACGGAAACAGGATGCCTTACTATGAATGTGTTCTTTAAATGTGTAATGGGTGTGTCACTTTGTTTATAGAGATGCACATAAAGTCAGGGATGCTCATTTTTCTTTAGGATTATTCARTAATAGTGACTTTTGTATCTGTCTGTGTGTATATGAATTGTAACTTCTCTTCTCAGAAAACAGAGAAATGAGCAAGACTAGTGGACGACTTAACAATGGTATCCCTCAAGTTCCAGTGAAAAGAGGAGAATCGGAGTTTGATTCCTTCAGGCAATCACTACCAGTTTTTGAAAAACAGGAAGAAATTGTCAAAATAATTAAGGACAATAAAGTTGTTTTGATTGTAGGAGAGACTGGATCAGGAAAAACTACTCAAGTATGTTACTTCAATGAAATTAAAAAAAAAATATTTATACAAAACTAATGAAATTTCTGTAATAGAGGATTTACTCAGGCTAATTTTCTAGCTTTTTTTTCCCTATAGTAGAAAACCTTGAGTTTTTGATAAAACTCAATTTCTTGCTTTTGAATTACTGAGTCAGCAGATGCTTATTGAAAGAGTAAATGGTTCTGCACAATTTTCTGACATAGTTTTCCATTAGTATAACTTGAAATATTTTAAGAAATATAGCTGCTATTTTATTTAGCTCTTTTCCTTCTAGCTTTCTTCTCAAAGTCTTTTTTTTAAAGATCCCTCTGAAGGAGGAAGGAAAAGCTTTGGCTTGTGAGGAAGCCTAAATTTGACATTAGAGRTGTATTTTTGCTGTCTTTCTGCCCCTTCAAGTATGTTTGACATGGTAATCTTCTTGCAAATCCTTTTGCAACCTGTATAATACTGAGATACAGTTAAATTTCTTCCCTATGGTAGAAAGCTATAACTTTATCACACTAAAAACTAAATCCATTTTTTTTTATAGATTCCTCAGTTCCTTCTTGATGACTGTTACAAAAATGGAATTCCCTGTCGTATATTTTGCACTCAGCCAAGGCGCTTGGCAGCTATTGCTGTGGCCGAAAGAGTGGCAGCAGAAAGAAGAGAAAAGATTGGCCAGACAATTGGTTATCAGATCCGATTAGAAAGCAGGTAGTAACAATATTTCTAAAAAGTCAGTTATCTTGTGTAGCTATCTTTCATCTTTGTGCATTTTGAAGTACAGTGTTTGGGGTATAGCCCAAACTGTAGCCCTTGGGATAAAGGCTCAAATAAACAAAGAGTTCATCCTAGTTAGTAAAGTATAACATACATTATTTCAGGTAATAGAATATTCAAGGGTGAAAAACAGTTCTTCTGTAGACTTGTAGTTCCATGTAGTAGATTGTCTTACGTAAGTGAATTGCAGGAGCATCCGCTCAGTTTGTGCTTTGGTGGGGATGGGAAGGAGTATTCTTGTCTTACTTGCAGATCAAGCCTACTTTTTTCTCTTTTTTTGTTCTCCTTCCCCTTTTTTTCCCCCTTTAAAATGCATAGGTTCTACAAGTTTTGGAGATAGGTAGGAGGACCAAGGTGTTCTAACAAAAGTGAGAGTTAATAGGAGATCTAACAGGAAAAAAACAAAACTCTGGATGATGAAGTTGGGCATAACTTACCTATCTAGTTTGGTTTAAATTTAGTTGTTGTTTTTTTTTTCAACTTTGTCTTTTGATTTTTTTAAAGCATAGTGATATAAAAAGATTTCTAGGTCATTTTAGGAATATGTTCCTAAAGCAGAATAGGAATAGATGAAAGTCTGAAATTGAGTGGAATTTCTAAATTTGTTGAGTGGTGTAGTTGATGGTKTTTCCAGGAATTGGCAGCAGTGTGGAGGTGAGTGAGAAGAAAGTAGCAAAGGATATGGCTGGTTATGTGGTGTGTGTGGAAGAAGATAATAGGTAGCTAAAGAAGACAAACTCAGTAGAACAATAAAGCTAAGTTATAGAAGAATCTGAATATGCRTACAAAAGCTCACAAGCCTATGAAGGGATTTAAAGAGGTACTAAAGACGAGTTGCAACTGAGGTGTATGATTAGTGTGTGGAAGTATTATGATAGCTGAAGAACAACTCAGTAAAAGTCAGATCAAAGTGGATGAGCTACTAGAAGCAGTGTGAAAGTATTATTTAAGATGAACTAGTAGGGTTCTTGAGAGTTTTTGGAAGGGCAAATGGTAGGGATGGGAATATTTCCAACACTGAGTGAAAATGGTGGGAATAGGAATGTTTACAGTCACACGCCTGTATAATCTATTTTATTTTATTAAATTCTATTAACTGTTAGAGCAATGAGGATTTCTGTAAGAAGCTGCTAGAGAGGAATATTAGAGATTAGAGATGATCCATCAAGAGTTCATCTTGATTGCATTCTTCAAATTTGGGAGGAAGTTGAAAGAATTGAATTCCAAACTTGGAAAGAAGTGTACCTATGATAACTGAATGAGTTTTGTGCCTTCAAGAAAATACCTGTAGAGCACCATATAAAGGAACTTTTMAGAATTCAGACAGGCAGTGTTGGAGAAAGTAGTGACAATTTTTTTCTGAACTTACACAGCTAACTCTRCTATGGGTACCAGAGTAGTAGCTTTTACAGATTTTGAAGTTCCTGAAGAAAAAAAAATCATGCATCAGCTGATTTTATGTCATCCAGTTAATTATAGGCAGTTATAGTTGAAATATACATTGAAAAATGGGAGCCTGGTTTTTGCAAAGCAGTCCACATGGATTTTTTTTTCCAGTAAATTAAACAATGCAAACTCTGTAGGCTCTTTTTGTTTGTTTCAATTTAAATCTGACTTTGTCAATGAATTAACTGCAACTCATCTTTAGTACCTCTTTAAATCCCTTCATAGGCTTGTGAGCTTTTGTACGCATATTCAGATTCTTCTATAACTTAGCTTTATTGTTCTACTGAGTTTGTCTTCTTTAGCTACCTATTATCTTCTTCCACACACACCACATAACCAGCCAGTAAGTTTTGGAACATAAGCCCTAAGATTTTTCAAGAACTTTCTGAGAAAAGGTATTTTTCAAAAACACATAGTGAGCCTGAATTCTTTGGTAAAAGAACTATAATTCAGCCCCCCCCTTCTGGTAAGCAGCTATTAAATCCTTAAATTTTTAATAAATAGAGCAAAGATAGCATGTATTTACATAACACAGTTAAATGGTGCAAAGGACTGAAACATCTTTATGTACTCTTCAATAGGGTTTCTCCGAAGACATTATTAACATTTTGCACTAATGGYGTACTACTTCGCACACTAATGGCGGGAGACAGCACTCTGTCCACAGTGACACATGTTATTGTGGTAAGAATCTTGTATTTCATGTGAGGGGGAGTCAGGTACATATCAATAACTGTAAGAAGAGATTCTAGGTGGTGGTCTTTATTAATTTGCTGAGCACTTAAGATGTTCTTGTTTGGGCGGAAGCTGAATTCAAGTGGCTTTTTTTCCTTTTTTTTTTTTTTTTGATCTGATATCTCATATGACTTTTTTGTAGAACAATAATTTTATTGACTTCACTTAAGTTCATGCTGATAATTGATTTTTTTGGGGGGGGAGGAGGGGAGGGATGGGTATCATGATGCAGCTGGGGAGAATAGAACCTGTAGTTGTTTGTAATGTCCTGTGTCAGAAACCAGAAGAATGTTAGAGTTTTAGGCAGGATATTGTAGATACGATTCAAAGTGAATGTGTCAGAAATTCTTGTACTTTTATTTTGAAGTCCAGATTAGCATAAATATCTTCAGGAACATGAGTGGTCTGATTCTTAGCAAATTACTTTAAGGGTGTTAGTTTATGAGGTGAATACTTATGCAGTGGAGTCTGAGAAGTCAATGGAACTAGAGAATTTATCACSTTGCTGAAATTAACATCTGTGTTGCTGAAGAGAGCATAATTTTAATTGCTTAAGTGCTAAAATGAAACAGGCAAGAATGCATGAAACGTTCTCATGCTTTCAGTCTAAAAATCTTGTATTTGCATCTCTACTCTGTAAGTTCATAATGTAAAACAAAATAAAAGAATGCAGCAACAAAGATGATAGCATCAGTTAAGACATGTGACTGAGAGGAAAGCTTATACCTGACCTAGTAATYTATACTCCACAATTAGAAGTCAGATTGTTTTCTTGAAATGCTCATCAGTGCTGAAATGAGAAGGTTTATGAAAGTAAGTTCTGTAGGATAGCAGTTTGTGTCAATTTGTGCCAATATTTTGGAGGTGAGAGGCATACAAATATAAACATCAGAAAAATTCCAGAAGTTCACCTTAGCCTCTGAAATCAAGCTCTATGTGGCTTAATTAACAGCACAGTCTGCCCTGATATCTTTATGATACTTTTTGAAACAGTTTGACTTTTGGGTATTAAAAAAAAAAAAAATCCTTATTTAAAGCCACTTTTTAATGTGGCTGTAATGTACCAAGAAAATACATATTTTAGTAGGAAAAACTTCACATTTTTCGAAAGGTGGTAATCTTGGATCCATGATGCTTATCTTTTTTTTTTTTCCTCTTTCCCTCCCCTCCCCTCCTTTTAGGATGAAGTACATGAGAGGGATAGATTCAGTGATTTCTTGTTAATAAAACTGAGAGATGTATTGCAAAAACAGACTGGTTTAAAATTAATTCTTTCCAGTGCTGCTCTAGATGCAAATCTTTTTATTAGGTATTTTGGAAGTTGTCCAATAATACACAGTAAGTATTTATGTCAACTCTTAAATCTGACTGTACCTGCCTAGGATTTATAAAGCTTAGTAAACTATAGCAAATCATTCTGAGTAATGGAGCATGGTAAATATATTGGATGAAGTTAATCAGAGTTAGAACAATGTTGTACTTTTGAAATACTTGCAATYTTTTTTTAAAGGCATTTTTATCACAGGAAGTACTGTAAGTGTGGGAATTCCCAGTCCTTGCCCCATGTAGGTGTTCAGATCAAGGAGCAGGAAAAAATTCCTGAGGCCCTATTTGCCAGGGTGTTACAGATCCTCGGATCTATGAGAGTCTGATTTTTTTCATTAATTCCAGTAGATTCTTGTTCCTACTTGACTGCTTCCTAAATTACATGAACCAAAGCTGATTACTCTAGGGCTATCTGAAGGAGAGAAAGGTCCTGGATGATTTCAACTCAACTATGGCAGAAGTCTACTAAGGGAGCAGAAACTTAAAATCTAGAGATGAAATTTTCACATGCAGAAGAACCTTAATATCCATAAAGGTAGTTTAGAAACACACAGTACTGAAAAAGAAATCAGGTTAAACTGTTAGGAGATACAGACCATTTGAAATGTCTCATTTGTTAGGAAGTATTCGGTAAAGCAAGCATTTGGTACACTTCTCTGATATGAAAGCCTTAGCTTTTTCATGGCATCTTGCACAAAAGCTGTATTATTGTTATATTTGTAACCTTTGTAAAAGAGTCAATCGTACAGTGGTAGCTAACAGTGAATTCTTTTCTTTAAGGTTAAACAAAAATGGCTATTTTTAATTTAAAAAAACAGAATAAAACTGTTGATCCTGTACATCTCTTCCCATAGTACTTCCATAGAATTCAAGAGGTTAGTGGAAGTCAGTCTACCCAGCTGGAACTGGCCTTTTTAAATGTTAATTTGCTTTGCAGTCCAGTAATATCAAGAAGAGAAATGCCTGATAAAGATACTCTTACAAGATTTTTCAAGAAAAGTAGTAGTTTTCCCTTCAACTAGACTTTTAATTTTTAATTGATTTCTTGTGTCTACAAAATTGCCTTTTTTTTTTTTTAATTAAGATTATTGATGGGCTCAGGGAACATCTAATATAGCATGAATCATTTACATTTTCAGTACAAGGAAGACCTTTTGAAGTTAAAGAGATGTTTCTGGAGGATGTTTTACGAAGCACTGGATATACAAATAAAGAGATGGTAAAGTACAAAAAGGAGAAACAGCGAGGTTGGTATAATTTTGGGAGAGAGGGGCAGAGGTGGGTAGGGAATGAGGCTCGTTGATTTATTGAGCAATTAAATGTAATGATTCGGTATGTAAAATTCCAAAGACAGAGTACTAGCTGAGACAAGATTAGATGAAAGCAAGCATCTTTAAGCTCTTAATATTTTTCATATTTAAGTAGATTAAGTAAAAATGATTTTCTTTCGCTCTCTTTTGATAGTTGCGTATTTTTTATCTCCATTTGATAGATACTATTTTATTTTTCCTAATTATTATGGAGTAGAATGGAATATAATTCTGTTTTGCCCACATGAAAGATGTAGAAGCAGAAACTATTATTTGATGACTTTTGGGTGCAAATTAAACTGCAACTGTTACAGAGGCAGGACCTTTGTTACTTTTAAAACATATTGCACAGCAGTGGTTCCTAGTTGTAACATTTTTCACTGTATTTCTCAGACATGAGTGTGTTTAACAGAACCATTAATCTACCTAAATTTAGTACAATTGTCTTTAGGTTGATTAAGTAGATATATTATTTGAAACAAAGTATTCCTAATTTACAACATAAGAAGTATACTTCTTAAATTAAGAGATAATGCAAAATGATTCCAGTATATGAAACATTCAGTCCTAAGTGTATGGTTATCATACTGCTGAGCTTTGATTACAGTGGATGGAAAAGTTCAGCTAAAGCACTGCCATGTCTTCTGCTGTTTCTTCTAACTGTATGCAAAAATTAGTTGTTACATGCAGGAGCTGCTTCATTTCTCGTTCGTTTTTCACTTCTGGAAAAAGATTGGGACTCAGAATTATTTACTTTGGAAACACTTTTAAATGTCCTGAGTTGGAATACTGGAGAGCTAGAAGGTTTTAACCGCAAAATGATATTTTTGCCTTGTTCTTAAAGCAGAGCTTTGCAGTGGTGGAATTTGGGAGCCCATAATTGCTGAAACTTTATGTTAGACTGGTACCAGGATTCTAGATTAAGTAAAAGATTTAATAGATTAAACCTTTTGGCTTAGTCTAACTACTTTTTGTAACAGAACGCAATGGATGACTAAAATCACTTTAAAACTTTATTTGGAAATATCTTACACATTTTAGAAGAAAAGCAGCAAAGCACTCTTACTGAGTGGTATTCTGCTCAAGAGAATAATAGCAAACCAGAATCTCAGAGGCAAAGACCTATCCCAAGTGTGGCTGAAGAGTATGACCTATTAGATGATGGTGGTGACACAGTATTCAATCAACTGGTAAGCATTTCGTTTTCTTTGAAAGATTTAGATTTACATTATATTAGTAAACACTTAAAAACTGGTTTATAGAGATACTATTCCTGTTGAGTTTCTAGGAGGGTATTAATATGTTCTAAAATATTAGTTTCTTTTTTTTATTATTTTAGTTGTTCCAGAATATAGCCAAGGTATGGTTTATTAGGTGATATAAGCATAGCAGTTAGTTGATTTAAATATGTTATTGTTGAAAGTACCTGCATATTATAACAAAAGACAAAAGAGTTTTTTTTAGAGATTCATCTTTCAATGCTGTTTTTTCTCTTAGACTGAAAAAGATGTAAATTGCCTTGAACCGTGGCTAATAAAAGAAATGGATTCTTGTCTTTCTGACATTTGGTTACATAAAGATGTTGATGCCTTTGCTCAGGTGTTTCATCTCATTCTAACTGAAAATGTCAGTGGTAGGTTTCCTTTGTTTATTTTATTCTACAATAGAGAAAAAGAAAACTAGGCAAAGAAGCCACAAAAATTCCGGTCATTATCTGTAGTTTGAAATCTTGTGTTATTTTCGTTTTCAAACGCTAACWGGAAAAACTGAAAGGGGTGATTTGGATTAGTGAATTGTGTATTTATTCATTATCGGACTTGTTCTGAAGTATTGGCAGATGTGTTATAGTATGTTTCTAAAATAGTGTTGAAATCTTAAAGTGACCAAAGGATGGAGTAAGGAAATAAACTTCGGGCTGGCTTTTGTGAATCGTTTGTATTACATTTAGATGAAATGATAACATTTGCATTGTTTTTTGCTGTTTCCTTTGTACTTGACAGTTGATTATAGGCACAGTGAAACCAGTGCGACTGCSCTGATGATTGCTTCAGGGAGAGGGTTTCTGAGTCAAGTAGAGCAATTGATCAGTATGGGAGCAAATGTCCACTGCAAATCATCCAATGGCTGGTAAAACCCAAACAATTAACTAAAAAATATTTATTCATATAAAATAAGACTTCTATTATACTTTCTAAATGAATTAATTCACTAATTTATCAGAGTACTGTAAACAGTAATACATTTTGACAGGCTAAACAATTTCTAACTTTTATTTCATCGTTCTTTTCTGTAATCTTAATTAAATTCTTAATTAAACACTCTTGAATATACAGATATACACTTCTGCTCTCGATGAATCTGATTCAATACACTGGGAAGGAAATGGRAATCTTTCTGCATGTACTGAATTAGAAGCAAAATGCTTGGCCACTTGTACTATAAGAGAGTAACTTCTATAAACTGACCAAAAAATACAATTGCAAGGACCTTTGCATTAGTATAGCTATAAATATACTCTATCACGTAAAAATATCTGTGTGCATCAGATTTTTCTGACTACTAATAATTTCTATAGAAAAATAAATATAGAATTACTGTAAATCATTGTAATTTGGAAAGATAAGAATTAGAATTCCAAGGGTTTGATATTTGGTAATACCACTGAATAAAAAACAAATAAAAAATAAAAAAAAACAAACCCTTGGACAGGAATACCATCAGGGAGGTGAACAGAATGATCGGCATTGTAAGAGGGTAACATCCATAARGTATCAGACAAACCAAAACACATATTACTGTAGAAGACATCTGAGCCATGTCTTTTAAGGGTGACTTCTGGGTGCTAGTGAAAGGACGTTGCAAAGGGCACAGCTTGCTTTTGCACTTTTTTTSAAGTCCAGCAGTAACTGTACTGATTAAACCATAATGCAGAAATTGATAAGAAAGTACACAATATCAGTTTTCTACTGACAGAATGTAGTATTCATATGTGTCTTTTGAAGAGAGAAATAATGAAGATCACTGTAACTCTTTCAGGATGGCTTTGGATTGGGCTAAGCACTTTGGACAGACAGAGGTTATTGACCTGTTGGAATCCTACAGGTAAACTATAATAACAAGAATAACATGGAGAATATTAATTTGTGTTTTGCCTTCTTTTAATCAAAACAGTTTGTAGTTTTGTGGATTCTGATATCTGGTCTAAATAGCTAGATTTATTTGGGCATAGGAACATTTTGAAAATACACTGTTATTACTCAACAGTTTGTTTTGTATTCAGTATCACAGTAATTACGATGACATAGGTCCTGGGATATATATAAGTCTAATGGTTAATACCTCTTAAGTCATTTACGTTCATCTTCTTCCACGACAGGAATGTCCACATCTTGGCAAGATGTAATTACATTAACTTAGCCTATATGTGTGGTGACGATAGCTGTTCCATAGTTGAAGTGCTACCATGTTCCCAAATTAAGGCTCTGTAATTAAAATGGAGCAAATCTATCTTCTACAGTTTTGTTGTTGTTATTTTTTTGGAGGGGGTGTATTGTCAATACATGATGTATCTATACTAAAAGAAACATTACAGGTGAGTGATACATCCATTAAAACATTCAAGATTTGTTTTTGAATTTACAGGTAATATTAACAGCTCTGTAGAGCTCTATTTTCTTATAATTTATGTTAGTGTAGTTTGTGTTAGTATAGTATCTGCTTATACTTCTGTAGCAGGAAAGTAGTTATAAAATACGTATCTYGTTTTAGGATTTTCCATTTAAGCAATAAAATAAATGGCATTTATACTTTCGGTTCCTTCAGGTTGCTTACTGTTGTGTTTCAATGACCTATAAGATGATTAAAGTTAATGCTAAACACTCAAGTTGCATGCTTTACTGGGTTAGTGCTTAAGTCACTGAGCAGTAATAGCGTTGTGGAGATGCTGTGGTGTTATGTTTTAAATATTTCTTATTAAAATTGAGCATAGTAGTCATGTTAGTCTTGACCTAAATTTGGCCTGTGTATTTATATATTTTAGTGCTTCACTGGAATTTGGAAATCTGGATGAAAGTTCCCTGGTCCAAACAAGTGGCAGTGACCTTAGTGTGGAGGACAGAGAACTATTGAAAGCTTATCATCATAGTTTTGATGATGAAAAAGTGGATCTGGATCTGATTATGCACTTACTTTACAACATCTGTCATAGTTGTGATGCTGGTAAGTGTATATATACACACTTCTGATAAACTGCTGTAGATTCAGCTTTTGCTGATAAATTGTACGCTCTGTTCAGTAATACCAAAGYAGTATTACTTTTAGGTACATGATGCTTAGGTATATTTTTGTATACTTGAAGTGAGTTTGTTTTTTTAACTCTGAATGCAAACTTTTTTTCCCCCCGCTTAGGAGCAATTTTAATATTTCTTCCTGGATATGATGAGATAGTTAGCCTGCGAGACCGTATCCTTTTTGATGACAAGAGATTTGCAGATAATGCTCACAGGTGAAAACTCAAGTTTATGTTATGACTTGAATTTTTTGTTTTTTGTGAAGATGCTTAAAAAGTGTTTTCTGTTTTGCATTAGATACCAAGTTTTCATGCTTCATTCAAATATGCAGACTTCAGATCAGAAAAAGGTGCTTAAGAGTCCACCTTCTGGCATCCGCAAAATAGCAAGTATCATATGACTTTTTCCAATGTTATATTGATTTATACTGTCTTTTGCTTCTACAGTTACTACATTTTTTTTTAATTACAGATTCTTTCTACTAATATTGCAGAAACCAGCATCACAGTCAATGATGTTGTATTTGTTATTGATTCAGGGAAGATGAAAGAGGTATGGTTGTCTTAAACTTGCTTTTGATTGATACTGTTTTAAAATACTAATATGAGAACATAAACTTTGAAGGATTTTTATTAGTAGGCTTAGTGCTAATACCTGTTGAAATACATACCAAGTAACAAAATGTCATGAGCAGTTTTGACACCTATTTGTTTTATGATAGATACTGTAAACAGCCAGCTTTTGGAACCCTGGAAAAGCTGCTGCAGGCTGACTTTTTTTTTTTTTTTTATTATTATTATTATTATTACTTTTTTTTTAAATGCAATCTTCTTTCAATTTCAAGGAATGTCCATCTGTTTAGACCTCCGTCTTTCTAAGTCAGAGAGAGCTGAGAGTTCTATCTGTCCTGTTACTGTATCCAGACGAGGTCTAATCCCTATCTAAGTTTTTAAGCTTTGTTTTTTGTCAAGTATTGAATGGCACTTCCCTAAATACTTGTACAGCAAGCATGAGATAACATACATACAGTGAGACATTTTTAAGACCTAGGGTATGGCTTAGAAAATCAAACCGAATTTCAGAGGACATTTACTCAAGTTCTGGTGGTAATACAATTGAGTTTTGTATTTTTACACTAAACTTAAAACTGGGAAATCATTTTTAAGTGTGACAAAGAAGAAAACTTTATTGCATATAATAACATCTTTTTGCTCGGTTTCTGATATTGCAAAACACAATCTGTGTTACAAATTACTTATTGACTGGAAARTTTCTGATTAGAAAACTGTATAGGAGAATAGTATTGCAAAGAAGGGGGCATAAATTCACTTGAAAATAAACTGCTTTAAAACATACCCTTGTGTCAGAAGCTGCTACTATTCTTAGAGACTTGTTTTGATGAGCTAAGTCATTAGTATCCTTTATTTCATATACCTTATTAAATCTTATTTTTGTGTTCTTTACTTTTCTATAATAGAAGTCTTTTGATGCACTGAATTGTGTTACTATGTTAAAAATGGTGTGGATTTCAAAAGCCAGTGCTATCCAGAGAAAAGGCAGGTAATAAATTGTTTATACTGAATTTTATTTTGCAAACATCTAGCATCTTGTATACTTAAAATAAAATCCACAAAGAAAGAGCAGCCATGGTGGATCGCATCACAAATCCTGTCCAGKTTCCTGTCTGGTAATGGCCAATATTTATTGTGGGAGAGGAAGAGGGTAGGGTCATCGTGCACTTCATCAGAATTTCCCAAGTCCTAGAAAACTGTGATTCAAGGACTTTCCAAATCTTGTTTTAGGTATGAATGTCTTTCCCCATATTTGAATATTTTCTTGAAATTTTTTTTTAAAGTAGATATATTCACTTTCTTCTTCATGGGTAGCACCTGCAATATGTGAGTAGTTAGTGTTACGCAGCTTACCTGTCTGTGGGCAAAGAGCTGCCTTTTGCTAGTTTTTGATGCCTCTTCATCCCCATATTAGAAGAGTTATTGAACAATCATTCCTTATCTGTGCTTCTGCAAACAGTTTGCAACTTTGTAGACTTTCATCATATTCTTTCCAACCCTGGGTGAAGTCTAAGAGAATATGTAGTGACGAGTACCCATGTTTGTTGATATAATGTCAGTACTAACCTGCAGGAATTTGGATGTTGAGCATTTGCTGTGTCTGTCCCTTCCCTTTTAAGTTGTCTGCCATTTAGTCCTGTGATGACTTCTTTTGGTTCCACATTGGGTTCCAAATTGGATTCCAAATTTGGAGGAAATGAAATTTATTACTTACATTCCTTACAGGAAAGGACAGTGAGATTTGGATTTATCTTAGGTTAGCAAAAACCCCACACCTGCTTAAATAGGACCTCTTCTTGTTGTCTGAATCTTCTGATGTTGGGGTAAAGTTACAATGACAAATTTCTGTATTACCAAAAAAAAATCCATTTACTGGAAAAGATCTCACTTCGTGTGTGGGCCTTATGCTTAATGACAAAATTACCTTTGCATTGCACCTGCTTCTGTGTTTTTTGCTTAAAATAAAACAAAACTAAAAAGACTTACTTGTAGTTGAYGACTTCTAATATTTGATATTCAAGGGCTGGTCGCTGTCGACCAGGAGTCTGTTTCCGTCTCTTCAGCAAGCTCCGATTTCAGAATATGTTGGAATTTCAGACACCAGAACTTCTAAGGATGCCACTTCAGGTATATATTTGGTTATAAATCATACTTTTTATGTAGTATTACCACATCATATTATTACAAAATACTGATTTTTGGACAGTCTGAACATTCTTTGTTTTTTTTAACTTACAGGAACTCTGTTTGCACACAAAATTGCTGGCTCCAATTAATTGCCCAATTGCTGACTTTCTCATGAAAGCTCCAGATCCTCCACCAGCTTTAATTGTGAGAAATGCTGTGCAAATGCTTAAGGTTTGTGATGCGTCAATATGCTCTGTTTTATATGTAGTGAGACCTTTTTGTTTAGTCATTCTGAGATGCTTTGGATTTTTGTTTCACTTTTGTTGTATGGAGGTGCCTTGTTAATGGGAGAGAGACTACCTAAAACTCTCATCTAGAAATTTCACATGGTTTAACTTGAGTTCTTGGTATTTGAATCTAATTTAGTTAATGTCYCATATTTATTTCTTTTCTACTTTTGTTATAAACTCATTCCCCCCCCCCTTTCTCTCTTTCTAATTCAGACAATAGATGCTATGGATACTTGGGAAGATCTCACCGAACTTGGCTATCACCTGGCCGATTTGCCAGTAGAGCCACACCTTGGTAAAATGGTGTTGTGTGCAGTTGTTTTGAAGTGCCTGGATCCTATTCTTACCATTGCTTGCACTCTTGCCTATCGAGATCCTTTTGTCCTACCTACACAAGCATCTCAAAAGCGTGCAGCCATGCTGTGTAGAAAACGTTTTACTGCGGGAACATTTAGTGACCATATGGCACTTCTCAGGGCTTTCCAGGTATTGTTTCATCTTCAGAAAGAGTACTAATCACTAAAGATTTCATAATCAAAGGAAATGATGTACCTACAGAGCTGGAGGTAGAATAGATAGACTATAATTAATTCTTCAGAGAASAAACAGCCTAGTGACAGTTTATGGAACTTGCTAATAATTTTACCTGTAGGAAACATTTTTTCAGATTATTTTTATCATATTACTTGCTAGTCTAATTAAACTCGGAATGTTACAACAAGATGTCATTTTAGTTATCAATGTGATAGGCTATAAAATAACCTGGAGATTTATGTTAATTTAGACAAACAGATAAAAATAACTTGACCAGAATAAGTCTGGCTTGATTATAGCTCCCCTTACAGATGTGGTTTTTTTCTTCACTTTATTGACATATATTTCACTATACTTAAAACAAAAATGCACTTGTTGTTTTTAGTTAATCAAATTTATAGGCAAATGCAAAAACACTGTTTACAGGCATGGCAGAAAGCACGGAGTGATGGCTGGGAGAGAGCCTTCTGTGAAAAGAACTTTCTTTCTCAAGCCACGATGGAAATCATCATAGGAATGAGAACACAGTTGCTTGGTCAGCTCAGAGCTTCAGGTAAGTAGCTCATAAAGAACCTCAGCATAGGTTTGGAGTCCAGCCTAGTATCAACAGTAACAAGAATAGTGTTCACTGGTACCAGTTCCTTCCTTAATTTGAAATGGACTGATATGCATTCATTCTAGACAAGATGYGGATTTTAGACTGAAGAAGGGTAGTTGGGGAACAGAATTAGATGCTGATCTAACTGAAACCACCCTTATTGTTCCACGTTTTACTAGCTGCCATAGCACAAGATTTGTTTTCTTGGATTTTTATGTTCTATTAAATCATTTCTGTATGAAATGTCTTTGTGTTGTAAAASTAACTCTATTTTGTGATAGCAAAACTCATTATCTAGAAATATCTGAATCTATTTTTTTTTACTTGATGGTAAGGTTGACAGTATGAAAAACTTTGCAAATTTGTACTATATTTCACTTGATTTCTCRACAGGATTTTGAGAAGAGAAGTCCAATATAAAATGTTTTTGTCATCTTCCTTGTTCAGGTTTTGTTAGAGCYAGAGGAGGAGGTGATATCAGAGATGTTAACACTAACTCTGAAAACTGGGCTGTAGTTAAAGGTGCCTTAGTGGCTGGGATGTATCCAAATCTAGTGCATGTGGACAGAGAAAGCCTCATTTTGACTGGACCAAAGGAGAAGAAAGTACGGTTTCATCCTACCTCYGTTCTTAGCCAACCTCAGTATAAAAAGGTAAAATCTTTTAAAAGTGGAGTGCATGCATAAACACTGCTTCTTAAAAAACTTTTTTTCCTTCAATTGCCGAAATAAAGAATCGGAGTCAGTTTATTTTTTACAGTATTGTTGCTTCAGAACTTGCTTYGGTTAGTCCTCTGCTTGTGTAGAATGAGACAAAGTGGCAAAAAAAAAATAGTTACAGAACTGTTTTGAAGATGCAACAATCCTGCTGATAGCAAGAAGGGGTTCTGCTTTGAAGCAGGGATTTTTAGGTTGGTTTTTTTTTAAGCAAAATATTTGGCTTCAAAGGTATTTTATTTACATGCTCATTCACTCTATTAATTTCAAATCAAAGGTAAAACAGCCTAAGGTCTTACTTGCTTTTGCACAGATTCCTCCAGCAAATGGGCAAGCTGCAGCCATTCAGGCACTCCCTACAGACTGGCTCATATATGATGAAATGACAAGGGCTCACAGGATAGCAAATATCAGATGCTGTTCAGTTGTAACACCTGTCACTGTGTCGCTCTTCTGCGGACCAGCTAGGTTACCAAGTAATGCTTTGCAGGAGCCTTCATCCTTTCGAGGTATAAACATCTGTTGATATGCAGTAGTAAGTAATATGGAAGGATTATCTTTTTGAGAATATTGTATGTATATATTTGCTAAATCTCAGAATTATAACACCAGAGTTCTTGTAGCTTGTTGACCCTGTAATAAATATGAGARTTGCATACAGATAGTTTCAGAATTGCATTTTGATTCTATTGAATTTAACTTTTTACTATTGACAAGATTAAAAAAAAAAAAGAAGAAAAATACAGAATTAGGAGCTTAATTCTTCAGCAGTATTGTCRGAAAGAATCCCCATCCCTGATCTTTAATCCATTAGTGTTTGGTCATATTTGAAGGCTATGAAACAGTTATGACAGGGATAGTGATCTGCAGTCACAGTCTACAGTAGACCTGTGTGAGCTGAAGAGTTGATTTTCTTTGTAAACGTTTAATGGATCATGCCAGGGGAGTGGTAGTTCCTGTGTTGTACCTACAATTCATCAATGATCATGATCTTTCTTGAAGAAAAAAATTCAAGTATTGTTTCCTTTACCCCCATCTTTGTTACTTGAACCAAGCCAGATTCACGTAAATGTCATTAGTGCATTAATGCCTGAAGTCTCAGCTTTCTCTAGTATAAGGTTGTTGAAATATAGTAATGGTCTTTTGTTCTTTTCTTTCTATTTTGTTCTTTCACCCTCTTYCTTACTGTGTTATCTATTTGTGGAGATATGGCAAATAAAACACCAGGATCCTTAAAGGACAGAAGAGTTTTGCTCTCATGTATCTGAGGCTAGCTAACCAGATAAGGGATCTGTGRACAAATGAATTGGGGCTGAAGTACCTTGGAAATTATATAAATAACTGTTCTGCATTATGTCTCATTTGAGAGCCTTTTAATAGCATGTTGGGTTATGAAAAATAAAACAGATTTATAGAAGGTTTTTCTCCAAGATTTGAATGCTAGTTGCTTAAATGAATGAGAAATAGATATGCCACTCAGTGTTGTCCTGGACAAAATGTCTTCAAGTTGAGTGACTKCATACTGACTTGAGACAGCCTTATACTTAGTTGATGAATAAGATAATGTGATTACTGATTAATTTGTAATCATAGAATTTATAATTAAWCCTAAATTACTTTTGACTAATGCAATTCTAGTTAATCATTGAAGGATATGTAGATTCTGTAGCATTTGACTTGAAGATCTGCTATTTTTAATCTCTGAAATTAATTTGAAATACTGTGTGTAGMTCAGATTCACTGCTCCTAGAAGCATGAAGAGCCTAGTTAGGATAGGCTTTGATACAGAAGAGTAACTAGGTAGACCTACTGTAGTAAGGAATTTATTTCTTTCTAAACAAAGATTATACATTTGGCACACCAGGCCCCTGCTTTTTCCCTAAATACAATTATCCAACCTGCTTTAGAGGAGATCGAAGGCTCTTCTGAACTATGTGTATGGTAGTTGTCCCTAGATTGTAGCAGCTGCTAGTAGTTCCTCTGTTCCTACTGTCTTCCTTTCTTCCTCTTTTCAAATACCCACACTTTTTCCCTTCTCTCTGTTATTATTCCTGCAATTTCAGTGGTGTAACCAAGAGCAGAGACCAGTCTGGCCACTGAAGGCAAGGGCAACATGAAGTTTATTTTTTAACTTCATGGCAGCGGTAATCATGTCTTTGGCTGGAAAGAACTTGTTTGTGACATTAGGAATCGCTATAATTATCACACCACAGTGCCTATTCTGAAAATATTTAGTTTGGTATTAGGTATTAAAATTMTAAAAATAGCTTAAAACTTTTTCTGTCTAATATTTTTTCAGCAAGCAATAGCAAATCRTTTTTCCAGAAGAAAGGCAAGCAGTATTGTTATAGTACATCAGTTGAATTTATACGTATGAATCTTCATGGGCTCATATGCATAAATCATATTTGTGTTTTTCTGAAATATCACAAATTATAGTAGAATATACTTCTTTATCAACTTTTTTATTAATATGAAATGTCTGATGATAATACTGAAAAGGTTTTTTTCTAGAGACCAGTTTGTGATATTGTTTGAACCAGATTATTGAAACCAAATAATATAGAAACTACCAATACTGCAATGTAATCGTATTGCTTCCAGCCAAAACATGGATTTAAAAAAAATTATCAGTTATCTCATACATGTAACTTCCATTAAAAATTTAGCTATACCAGAAACTGGAAGTAATTGGGAATAAAAAGGAATCTGTTTTGTTATTTAAATAGAATGCTGTAGGAATAGAACCCTCAAAAAATCTGTCCTGCTGTTCATGTTCACTAGAAATATCTCAGAAGCAAAGAAGAAGTTTGTATTAAATTACTGAAGCTTTCTTGACTTGCTGTTTAACTGTTAAAACTAGTATTCATAATGACGGAATCTTTTTTTGAGAAATGTGAATCCTACTTCATGGCCRTATGTATTTTATATGGACCTTGAATCTGCTGCAATAGTAGGAAATAAACAAAGCATAGAGCAATACATTATTCAGCAAATATATTTAGGCCTAAGTTTGTGTATGCTGATCATTTGTTGATGGAGGTATACAAGTGAGTCAGATCACAACAGTGCAAGGGTTACATGACAGGATTCTCGGTGGGTCTGAACACTTGAATTCTGCCAAAGTAAAAGCAAATTAGCAGACTTCTTACTGAGATGGTTTTACAAAAATAAAATACTATAATGTCTTYGTGTTTAGAAGTAGGTGAAGAGAATATTAAGTGGAATTGAAATTAGAAGAGAAGTGGGTTTATTTCAGGCAATACAATAATGTTCAGCATTTTATATGCAAGTGGAAATAATATAAACATGCTAAGGCGCCTTTTRTATTTGTTTCATCCAGTGGATGGTGTACCTAATGATAGCAGTGATAGTGAGATGGAGGACAAAACAACTGCTAATCTGGCAGTACTGAAGCTAGACGAATGGCTCCATTTCAAACTGGATCCTGAAGTAAGTAATGTTTSAGCTTAATGCTTGTTTTTTGAAAAAGAATATTTGTCTTTGTATTTATCATTTATTTATTATGTATTTATTATTTAACTTTTTATATATTTATAGAAAATTCTTAAACATTCAGATAGTAGAAAATTTCCTTTAGTAAACAAAATTGTGTCTTTCTTTCACTAAGAGAGTGATTAGAGCTAGCTCAAGGTGGAGCTAGCTTTGAGATAATACTGGAGTAACATAAGAAAGGTCAGACTTAACAAAAAGAAAATAATGCATAAAAGATAGAAACCTTAATGTTACTGAGAAATTCTGCTGGTTGTTTTAGGAAGAGAAGTTGCTTATGAATTATGAAATGCTTAGACCATTCAGATCAAACAGTAATATTGTCTTTTATAGAGATGTTCAAATGTGGGTTTAGTTTTTTGAAAACTAAAGCATATTTTGATAGCTTGGAAATTAGACCATAGTGTTCTAAATTCAGTCATTGCATTTGAGCTGAAGTCTGCCTTAGAAGAAAGGTGTCATTTAGAACTGATCTTTTTTTCCCCAGGTATGAATGAAGTGAATTTTAAAGTGAGCAGTAACAAATCCTGCAAGTTTACAGTATGCTTGTGAGTTTGGTGCAGAGCTAAATGAAACAGAAGGTTTTTAAAATAATTTTAGATAACCCTAGAGAGGAAAGGATAACTTCTGAAAAGTTTTCTTCAAATGATCACCTCCTTCAATCCTCCTTTTTCCCCCCACAATTTTTAGTGTTGCCAGCCAAGTTTGGATCCCTGTTCATTTTAGAATGCCAGATACTGTCTGCTCAAGAGAGACACAGGCAGCCTGTGTCTGGCTGATCTAATTTTGATCAGTCTTTAACAGAGTTAAAATTCATTACAGGCTGCTGGTTTGCTGTTGCAACTCAGGCAGAAGTGGCATAGCTTGTTTCTGCGTCGTATGCGAGCCCCTTCTAAACCGTGGTCTCAAGTTGATGAAGCAACTATAAGAGCAATTATAACTGTTCTAAGCACTGAAGAACAGTCTGCAGGTTTGCAGCAGCCTTCAGGAATTGGGCAGAGACCAAGACCTATGTCTTCTGAAGAACTTCCTTTAGCATCTTCATGGAGGTCAAGTAACAGCAGGAAAAGCTCAGCAGAGACAGAATTCTCTGATGACTCTCCTAATGCTGAAAAGTAAGCTCTCTGAAGCCTTCTAGAGATAATACGTGGTAATTTTTGTAGATATAAAAGCAGCACTTGTATTTCTCCTAGTGATTAAAAAAAAAAGGACTTGCATGTGCTTTGTAACAGAAGGGTGACACTACAGTTGGGAGAAATGCTGCTGCCCTACATTGTGTTGTAGTTGTGATTTCACTGATAAGTATTTCATATGCAAGTCTGCTGTTTGAAAGGACAGTCAGTCAGAATGTATTTTCCAGGAAATCTGATCTCTGGAAAGAAGTAGTGGAAGAGCTATAACCCCAGCATTCAAAAACGATGTATAATAAGTAATTTTTTTTAAATGAAAGTACTTAATGATTTGTAATTATTGTAATGCATTATAGTCGTGCAATAGGCTGATGTTTAGCTGTCAGTTGCACTGTGACTGCTTATTAAACTCTTAATGTGTTAAACTATCCTAAATCCACCTTTACCTTTTAGGGTTCTAATGAAATCTACACCTCCGGCATTTCACCAGACACAGAAGTACAAAGAAAGAAGCATTTTGCACTCCAAGCGAACATCAGATGACAGATCAGATCAGTCATCAGTGAAGTCTACAGACAGCAGTAGTTATCCTAGCCCATGTGCCAGTCCTTCTCCTCCCTTATCTGGAAAGGTAGGGTTCTCATAAATAAATTAACCCACTCTTCAATATTAATTGTATTTCAGAAATAAATYAGCAGATATCTTTCATCAGCTGTCTTATATTGATAAATTAAGAGCCTAAAATAGATTTTCATTTTTTAACCTGCATAATACTATTTCTTTTTGGAACTTAATCTAGACTAAATATGCTTATTATACYAGTTAGAATCATAGAATAGAATCAWAGAGTCAKTAAGGTTGGAAGGGACCTCTGGAGATGATCTACTCCAACCTCCCTGCTCAGCAGGGTCACCTAGAGCATGTGAGACAGGATTGCATCCAGGTGGGCCTTGAAGATCTCCWGAGAAGGAGACTCCACAACCTCTCTGGGCAACCTGTGCCAGKGCTCCGTCACTCTCACAGGGAAGAAATTCCTCCTCTCGCTCAGGCRGAACTTCCTGTGCTTCAGTTTCTGCCTCTTTGCAGAATGCTGAGTTAAAACCATCTAGAACAGAACAATCTGTTTTTTTAAAAAAACTTTCTGTAATCACTAGTGAAAGTATATTTATTTTCTTGCTAAATTAATATACAGAACTCGAATTTCTCTGAATTTTCCTTTTTGCTCTGGATTCTGCTTCCCTCTTTCTTTAATAGCATACAATAAGACACTGATTCTCTTCAAATTTTGTGTTATCTGCCTTATTATGAGTGCTTGCTTTTTTAGAATAGTTATTTTGGCAGAGCAGACTTTTTTTTTTTTGAAGTTACTGGCTTAATTCTCCCTGCATATTTGAATAGTAAACCACAGAATGATGAGAAGAAAACCTTTTGTTCCTCTAGGCACTGTCTCTTCAGAGGCTTTAATAATTCCTCTTAAATCTTTCAAATTTTAAGTTCATGTGGTGTAAAAGGGGGGAGAATTTAGGTGTCTTCTGAAGGTGAGAAATTTGAATAGTCTACTTTAGGCTACAGTCTAGAGCAATTAAGTTTGTCACCTGAAGGTGCGTAAAACTTGAAAGAATTATAYTTAATTTCTAAACTGCTACACTACTCTAGTACTTGTTTGGAGAGCCTCTTTTCAAAATGACTCATTACTTTGGGAAGTGTTTCAGAAATGTAAAATAGATTTGAAACGCATTTAAAAACCAAGGCAGAYGGCACCAGCTAAAACTTTCCGTATTTCTTATAGAATCTAGAGGAGGAAGGCAGGAATGTAATCAGAGCTTTTTTTTTTATTTTTTTTATCTTCATGCACTAAAATGCTTTAAAACTAAACTTTAGAACTAAAGCCTTCTTTATTTTATTACAGTTTGTTTTAACTTAATTTTTTTTCTAGGGTTCCAAATCTCCTTCACCAAGACCAAATATGCCAGTTCGGTACTTCATAATGAAAAGTAGCAACCTGCGAAACCTTGATATTTCTCAGCAGAAAGGTATATGGTCTACTACACCAAGTAATGAGCGAAAACTAAATAGAGCCTTTTGGGAGAGCAGCATGGTTTACTTAGTATTTTCTGTCCAAGGATCTGGGCACTTTCAGGTGAGTCCCTAACATTAAACGTTAGCTTTGGCTGATGGTTTAAGATTGCAACAGATGACTGTGCATAGTGTGGAGGGTTTTGGTTAGGATTTCTGACCATCTAAAAAATGGTGYGGGAAAGCAAGTGTATATGGTTGCTAAGATGAAAAACTGTTATACACCTTTTTAGGTAACTCAGCTTGTCACTCAAAGCTAAGACTGAACTACCTCTGGGTTTCTTCAGTAATGCTTTATATCCTAGGTTAATCCTTAAAAAGAATTTTTTTTTAAAGGCAAAGCAGAGGTGCAGTGCTCCAAATGCTACTCCTTTTTTTTTTGCACGCAAAAATTAATATTATATAGTAATAAGCAGTTATCAAATGGCAGCTTTCTAAAGTCAGAAGACTGCCAGATGTATTTATAGTAAACTTCAATAAAATCTGCTTTTTTGAACAGGAAACTTCTAAAAGCCAGGTGACTGGAAAGTCGTGGTCATTTTTTTTGCGAAGGTGTCCTGACTTCACAATTGTTTAGGTCAGAAGGTGTGATCAGTGTGACCTGTTTTGAGAAAACAAACAAAAATACCCTACTGCTGTATTTTACTTAATACATTCTAGTTAACAAACTAGTCATCACCAAAACCTAAGCAATTTCGAATTAAAGGCTTTACCTGGTAGCGTGAAGTTGTGTTAGCTTGTTGTAGAGAGGCCAAACTTGATTGTCCCTAGTAAACAAAGTTGAACTCATCTTGTTATATAAACCTATTCATAAAAGTCATTTATAAACTTAAAACATAGTGAAGTAGCTGAAATACAGCAGTCTTGGTGATRCTACTGAAAGATTATGATGGGAAATACCTATGATTTGGTAAACACGGATGTACTATTGGAAAGTTATTTTCATCATGGTTGTTGTAGTTTTCTGCTCTGTAATAAGTAAATTGTAAATGGGCTGTTTTAGGTGCACTCTTAAAGGAAAAAGAGTGAAAGGTTTTAGTTTGCTAAAATCAGGAGTGTAGGTGGTTGATGTTGTCTTGCCCCCAGTTTTGGCAGTTCACTGGACATCCATGGGAATGTGAGCCTTATGTTCCTAATTACATACTCCTCTAGCATGTGTCTTTTTCTTCCTCTTCTCCTTCTGCTGATTTATGTTTTAAATCTGGCTTGAGTTATCCAGGATTGCGTATCTCACAGCAGTAATGTGTATTGGCAACTAGAGAATTCAACAGAAAGTGTCTTTCAGATTTGCCAGAATATTTGACAGCTCCCCCGACTTCCCCCTTCAGGAGAGATGTCCTGCTTAAATAAGAGTCAGAAGCAGTCCTGAATTTGTGGTTTTTCCCCTGCCCCTCCTCCCCTCCCGGCTTCTGGACGTTTGTCTTGTTGGAATTTCTTCCCACTTCGAAGAAGAAGAGAACTTTAACTTGTCTCTTCTTCAGGAAGAACAGCTATACTCTCTTAATACTATGTAAAAGTTTGTTAAACCAGAGGGGAATGGGTAAGAAGAGAATGGATTCTCGCTCTCTCTTTCTCTCTCTCTCTTTTTTTTTTTTTTTAATGGTAATTTCCAGGGTTTAACTGAGACATTCTCAGTGGTCAAACCCTCGAATGCGTATTTCAAATGGGAAAAAAGATTGGCAGTTCTTGAAATGTTTACAGCTAGAAAATTATTTAGCTGTCTTGCTTCATGGGTAAGAGCATGTCAATCGCTTTGAAACTAGTTTGAAAGTTTAGTGTGAATTCCGGAGTGACCAGCTGTCCTAACTGTGTTTTTCCCTTCGTATTTCAATTCTTTACTTCAGGGTTTTGCTAGAATGTCTTCAGAGATAGGACGTGAGAAAAGTCAAGACTGGGGATCTACAGGTTTAGGAGGTGTATTTAAGGTGGAGTGGATCCGAAAAGAAAGTCTTCCTTTTCAGTGTGCACATCATCTGCTCAACCCTTGGAATGACAATAAGAAAGTACAAATAAGCAGAGATGGACAGGTAATGTTAGTCCCTCATAGAGTCTCCTTTACTCAGAACTGTTTGTTATTTTAGTTTCTTTAGAGCTGACATTTCTGTTAACTCTCTTCATGTATCTATTAATCTGAATCATAGTTCACTCTCACTCTGGTGCTTAGGTGTTACTGTTGAGGAAATGAAGGTTTTACTGTACAACAWGAAAATGTATGTTTGATAGAAAGAGCCTTACTTAGAGTTTTTATGCAACCGTGCCTTTGGAACAGTAAGTCAGACTATGGAAGCTATATTGATTTATCACCCTTTGTGTATTCTGCCTTAGTTGTTTAAAAAGATGTGGAAAACTTTTTTCGTACTCCTTGTTTTGGGGAGGGGGGTGGAACTGGAAGCACCAATTTTATTTATTTTTATTTTTTTTCCCACTTGTAAACAGATGAATAGGCAACTTTTAAAATGTTATAATCGAGCATGTTAATTCCTTGGGAAAAAATCGTTAAGTRTAACTGTAAGAGAATAATACAGCATTAATTCAGAAGGCAATTAAAGCTGCCCACCAACCGTGGATATTGACTGCTGGCTGTCAGTTGACTGCTGTGCTTACTTTTTGAGTTATGAACAGCTTTTCTGAAATATCATTTAGTTTTGGTTAGGGTCATATAATCTCATAAATCAAAGCAGCCTTTTGGTTAATATATGTCCACAAAAATTAAAAWTTTCCAGAATTTGTAGTTTTGTTTGTGGAGCTCTTCAGTTCTGTCACATCCACATAAGTGCTCAAAATTGCACATTTGAGTTTCCTCTGAAATCTATAGGGAATCCTGAAATTTGAGGTAGAAAGAGCTTAGGACAAATTCTCTAATTRCTAAAGCCAGAAGCAACTACAAGTAGCTGGAAGAGAGTTAACACAGGAGCTCTCTATGGCAGTTTCTGTGACCTCTTCGCTTCTTCAAAAAAAGGTACAAATATCTCCTTGATGTTAGACACTTGTTCGGAATTTTTTGTATCATCTTCTTGCTTCGCTTCCCCRAAACTTCTGTTGTTGTATGAACATACCAGGAGCATGTGATGATGATGGATTGTAACCGTATTTCTGCTATAAGGTGTGGGAGTTTTTTTCCAGAGACAGAAAGTCTTAAGGGTCATTATGAAGCTAGTTTATATTAATGTTGTCCATGCTTCCATTAAGAGCTGCTGTGTTACTTGTGACCACCTTTCCAGGTTCTGCACACTCAACTGAATTAAGCTTAAATCTTTGCTCCTTAGTTCAGAAGCAAGTAACCTAAAAACGGTACAGGATGTATGGCACATATAGTCTTGTCCAGTCTAATTTTTTCTCCAGAACTGACAGCTTACTCTGAAAGGAAGAAATCCCCCAAAAACTCTGAGCCAGTTGTGAGATATGATTAGTAAAGGGAATGAACTCTTTCAAAAAGTCTAAAAGCAAGCACTGTTAACTTTAGCTGTTTTTTGTAAATGGTTTCTGTGTATTTYGCATTAGCAGTGTGAATAACTTTCCTAATTTCCTGCTCATTTCTAGGAGCTAGAACCACAGGTTGGAGAGCAGTTGCTACAGCTTTGGGATCGTATTCCTTTGGGAGAGAAAAATTCAGCTGATTGACCATATAAAGTAATGTGGCAGAGGTAGATACTTCATGCGTTATTCACTTTATTGTGATAGATAGTGATAGAAGAAAAGTTACCTATGTATAGTGTATTGTTACAGTATTTGCTTTTCCTTTGCAGTTCGATGAGGAACAAGTCTGCTTAATTTTAATTTTTTTCTTTCTCTTGATTTTTTCAGCTATGACTGTCAAAACATCGTTTATAACCAGTAGAACCAGCAGTGTGCCTATGATACAAAGATGAGGAAGAAGCTGGTGCAACAAGCTCTTGAAGTTGTTGGTAATGCTCTACAGCTAGCACTGGAAAAATAGAGGGAATTCTGTTGGTTTCAGTATTTCCCTATGATAACAAATGTCGTAAGTTTTCACCAGGCTGTTCTTGACTGAATGACAATTTTTTTAGAGTAAGATATTCAGTGTGCAGTTGACCTTTAAATACATGGTTAAGTTCAAATGAAGTTTAAAACAATGGAGCACTTAAGTTCATTATGGGCTTAGTCATACAGCAGGTGGTTTAAATGTATTGTTTACATTTAAACAGTCCCAACACAGTAAAAACTATGAGAGAAACCAGTGTAATATTAATTAGTCTTGCAGTTTGCTTAAAATGAATAAATGAGAATAGATGTTTCCAAATACATTTTAAAATTCCATTAAGTACTTTTCGAACTTTCATATGTTCACTGTGAGAGAGAAAGATATGTTCAGACAGCTAGGTAGAAGGAGAATGTCAAAGTTTGGTTAAGTACATAAATGAAAGGAGCATGACACTTCTTTGAGAGAAAGAAGTTGGTCCAACATGTGTTTCCAGTTTATTTATCTCCTTTAAAAGGTAGTCTCACTTTAGTAAGCTGAAATAACCTTTCAAAAGGCTGATGAGAAGGGATATTCTAGTAGATCACTAACATGTCCATTGTTAGAAAAAGTTTTTTGTTTTTACAAAAAAATTACCAGTAGAACTTTTTTCATCGTTTAATGTAGCCCTTTTACTTTCTTTTTATATCTCTTGAAATTTATCTTCTTCTATACTACTACTTCTTTTTTAAATTATTATTATCTTGAGATTTTCATTAGAGGTTAAATTACTACAGTGTACGGGTGATATAAATTCACTCTGCTCACTGTCTGCACTTACCTTTGTGGTAACTCTTGGAATAAACTGAGAGCTTTYCTCCTTCTGAGCAGGCCTATGCTCTTAATGTTTCCTAGGAATATTCACGCAGAGTTCAGGGTACACTGTGTGTTCCTTTGTACTCACTGTGTGGTGACTTCCGTACATAAAGAATAGGCTTTGTCTTCGTAAGAGCGAGTGAGTCCCGAGGCCTTGCTTTCCAGCAAGTGGTAATACCCTTGTTTGTATTTTTCCTGCCTCGTATCCATTCTCTGGTATGCATTGGGCTTGTTGCTGTGTTGTTTGGCTTTCAAGCGTGTATGCAGGAAGTTTCTGTAGAATTTTGGGCAGATGGAGGAAAAAGAATTATAGTTTTTTTTTCTCTGACCTTCAAGTATGGTTGAAGCATGATTAGGTGTGCTCTCCTTTCAGTATTTAATAGTTACTGTTTAAAAAAGAGAGAGGGAGAGAGAGAAAGATTTAAATTCTGGAAGGGAGAGCAGTCCTACATTCAAACAGTCATGCAAAAGTCATGAGTCGCCTTTAACAGTAAGTAAGAAGAAATAGGTTGTAATATCTTTATGCTTTTTTTTTTTCCAGGAAAACTTTATGTTGTAGATGATTATCTACATCAACTAAAATTTTCCGGGTATCTCTTGATTTTTACTTTGTGTGTGTGTGTGTGTATTTTTTTTTTTTTTTTAATTCAAATTAAATTCAAATTTCAGTTTGATAGATATGATTTGAGGTCATAAACAATTGGGTCCCATTCTATGTCACTGCTTATGTTTTGCCAGCAATGATTTTAGAGCTTATGTTTTTGTATTTGACTGTTTAGTGTTTTGAAATACAAAAGTCTGTAATAAAGTTGTCTTTAATTTTAGTTTTGGTTTTAAATTGTTGTTTTGCAAAATGAGCTTTATAAAATGTTTTCACTAAATTCAATGCTAAGACTGCAAGAGTTAAAATCCAATATTCTACAGAAAAGTAAGATTGTACTCGGTTTAAAACTCTAGGAGGGAAGGTAGGAGCTAATTATGTACTGACTTAAAACTGTACACTTACCTTTCACTTTCTTTGTGAATGTTTTCATGGTGATCAGACTTCCTACAGTCGGTTTCAATTTACCAGATAAGCAAATATTTTAAAACAAGGTTCACATGATTTTGCTTGTTTTACTAATTTTAGTACTGACAAAACAGGATAAATCAATGTCCATGGTGACGATGTTTGCATGTTATTTTCTGGTTCTAATAAGCTGACGATTTGTTGTTCCATTGAACTTACCTTACTTTACTGTTTGTATTTTCTGCCTTCTCTTTCYTCCCATGAAGCTGCACATATCTTCATGGATACGTATTCAGGATTGTTGCTGTCAGTGTCTGAGTAAAAGCTGAACTCAGGGAAGACTAAATCGGAGTTATGTCTTGAGCACAAATCCAAAGGACCTGCCTTGACGTTAGGTGAGGCATAGAAAGGTCCTCTGTAACGAGATGATTATGCTAGCTTTTAAATGATGATATAAAAAAAGAAGTTTACCTCTGATTTATATAATTGTAAGCTCAGTGCTATGGTGTATCAGTGCTTCCGACTAACTGTTGAGACCACCTTTACAAGACAAAATCAACAGTAGTGTGTAGTTAGAATTGCTGCTGCTTGTTCTGTGGACTTCCGACATTCAGCAACAGTGTTGTATGATTTTGTAAAACTGAAAGTAAATGCTTTTTCTGTAAGCCGCAATACTGCAACTTGTCTATGCTACAGTCTGCAAGGAGTATCGTATAGTAAATGTAAATGTTTTCATTTTTTATTTTTGAAATTACTAGGAGAGGTTATTTTGAACTAAGAAACACTGAACAATGTGATACATGGTACTCTTGTTTTGCTGTGCAAGTCAATTGCAGACATACTTTTATTTCTAAATAAAAATACAGAAGAAAGATGTATTAGCCTTGTGTGCTGTCAGTGCCTTTTACATCTAAATAAGCAGCTGTTTTATGGTAGTACCATAGTAATAGATATTTTTGAATGGTAACTGGTCATACAATAGCATAAATTATTTCTGGATAAGTCTAGCTGGTATTCTCTTGGATTCCCTTTTTAAGCACTGTTTTGATATAATCTAAAAACATGTCTATATTAAAAGATTCTACTCTTGAAACGCAGTGGTAAGTGACCTTCATTTCTCAGATAATCTCCCTTAATTTTCTGCATTGTCGTCTGTATAAATTTTGCCAGGTTTCATCTGGTGGAAATAAGTGTGTTTTTCTACAGACAGACATTACTTTGAATCTACGCCAAATGACTGTGCAGCAGTAACCTTTCTGATTGTTYTTTTTGAAGTCCTCCTTTGGGGTCATGTTACTTTATTGAATGTTTTGGAAAGTAAGTGCTATTTTGAGCTATCAAGCAAATTCCAATTTTCTGAGAATGTATATTGCTATCCTTTGTTTTCACTCTGCATCTTGCATCTTCCTGGTCTCCAAAGACATTATCTTCATTGCTGTGTGTAGCAACTAGAAGTATCATCAGTGTCTGGAAGAGCTCCAGGGCTCTTCTGGGTAAAAACAGCAGGCAACTTAGAGAAGCTGGCTCCTGTTACGACAAATGGGACAAACGGGCCATTGCCATCTTCTGTGCAATAGTAAGAGCTTCAGTTTGGAGGTTGCCAGCTAGGATTTACTCTGATTCAGATGCAGCCCTCTTGCAAGCTACATAATTATGCCAAAATATTAGAGTGAGGAGGGAAAGAAATAGGGTTGTAGATTACAGCCACATGTTTGCAAAGTGTGTTTGTTCATGAGCAAAGCTAATCCGAGCAGTGATGATTTGGGATAACTCTCTAGTGATACTACTCAAGAGAGTAGACCAGAGCTGTACTACTGTCTCAAAAGAAAATGCTGAGATGTGCTGACTCCTGAGTAACGTGCTTCTGAAAATGAAGTAAAAATGGCAAGCTCTTTTGCCACAGATAGGACTTGGCTCCTTTCTCTAAAAACCTGTTTTTTGTTACTTTGTAGCCTGTTACAAATGTTTCTTTGCATATTTGCTTTTTTGCRTTTATTTTCTTTTTCTGCATTGCTGACCTGATACCATTTCTGCTTCTTGATCACAAAATCTGCAAAGGGATTTCAAGATGATTCCTCTAGTGCTTGCAGGTTTAATGTCTACTATGAGATTCCTTGTAACTTTCTTTCTAAATGCTCGATATTGGCTATTGTCAAAATGAAATCACAACTCCGATCTGGTAGGCCAATTTCTCTATCTTATGTTTGGATCAGTCTATAGTTACCCTGAAGGTAATTCATCTTTAAAGTGAATTAGAATGGTTTCTGGCGCTACTCTAATTTTGTTTTGTTGATTTCTACCCCCCCCCCCCCGCCCCCCGTTGTGGATCTGAGCAGTCACTTTCTGGTTGAATTCTCTCTTGGATTTTACTATCTAAACAATACTACTAGTTTGTTTCCTATTACCCTGCATCTCTATACTGACACTTAGCTGTGTTGTTTCTCTCCTGTGGGTTATACTCAACTGTCTCCAGGCATCCTTGCTGCTCTCTTGCTGCTCTTTGTTGTAGCTTTCATGGGCAGTGTAGTGCAGGCAGTAGGTGCTTCTGCAAACTGAAAGCTTTATTTATTGTTTCAGTTCTTTTTGTAGTTGTTGTTGAAAGGGTGTCAGTACATAAAATGAAAATAAACATCCTGGTTTAAAGACAGATTAGTTTTCAGGAAATCAAATTGAGGGAATACCTTGTATTATGTTACAGAATACAAAGTTGGAGTCCTGAAAATACTAAAAGAACATGGCACATTATTGGATCAGGCAACTTGGAAAGGAGGCTGTGTTTTTCTGTGTCAAGCCCATAAGGAGTTTTAAAGCTGCACCATGTGCGGGGGGTATGTGAAACAATTTTTTTGCCTTATGCTGTTTAGCGTATGGCTTTCAGATTTGCAGCCTGATCCTTGTACCTTTAGGCTTACTGCGTTTGGTACTGTTGATGCATGAGCAGAGGTTGTAGCTTAAGGCTCTTGTAGTACCTACCACTTTGTTCACGTTGTGGGGAATATCTGGTGGAGCCCAACAGCAATCAAATAAGATTAAGGAACAAAACACAATTGTCAAAATTGCTTCTATCTGAGGATATTCTGAATGCTGTCAGCAGCTGAGAATAAAATGCAGTTGTGATGTGTAAAATAGAGTTAATATCTTCTGCTCCTGTAAAGCATCTGATAATCTTTTTGAAAGTAAACTGTGTGGAGAAGAATTCCAGCTCTCTGTGGGCTGCCAAACTCGCTGTGACCTTCTAGTTTACAGTGTACTTTCTTAATTTCTCAGCTCTSAAGGTGAGAATAAAGACCTCACTTTTTTGATTTTTTTCTACTTTCTTTCTGCTTTGATGCAGAAATGATGCTTCCTTCCACAGCAGTTTGTTTATGCCAGTAATTGTTACTGTTGATATGGTACTTTGACACAATGTACTATATTATCTAAAAACTTATTTTTCTGAAGAGAATAACAAAATGCATACTGCTCTTGAAGTCAACATGCTAATAAGCGTATTATCTTTTTTTTTTTTAACTGAAACTGCGTTGCATTCTGCTTTTTTTTTCAGGAGGAAAAAAATTAACTTTCAGACATCATGGAATTTTTCAGTTGAGTGGGAGTGTTTTAATTAATGAAAAGAAAACTGCAAATACATACTGTTTCCCTTGTTCTTTAATGAGCTTTGCCAGGGTACTGCATGCTTATAGAAGTTTTTTCCTCAGCTGGTGCATAACGAGAAACTATCAACTGCTTTGGATGTTCGATATAAATTTCTCTAGCATGAGCATTTGTTAAATATGTCTTACTGGACTTCAGTGGAGTTTTGGTAAACGTAACTGCATAGCTTCATTTGTGCAAGGGTCTGGTAATAACCCGAACTTCTACCTTAATAGTGAACTGCCTTTTCAAGAAATAGTGTGGTCTGCTTTATCTTTGTCAATACTTTCCTGAGTAAAATAAATGAACTTCCCGTGTGATAAACCTCATCAGTAAGTAATACCAAATTGCACCAAGATGCAATGAACTGTAAGTGTATTCTGATGTTTTTCCTGAATTCCATTTTGAGGCATGAATAAATGTCTCCAAGGATTTGATTTAGGAGCATAACTGGGGGGGAAAAAAAAGAGGAAGCTTTAAGGTCTCGAAATATCTTTTGAGGACCTGGGAGAAATTGTTAAATGCTGGTGTCATTTTAAGTGTGACTTCTGCTAATTTATTTATATGAGCTTCAAAATGTTACTCTGCATTTTTTTTCTGGTTCATGGATCTATTCAAATTAAGAAACTCTCCGTACCTGTGCTTTTTTGCTAGTTGATTTGTAATTATTAATGAAGAATTCTGTCTTCTAGCTCAACAAGGGTAACATTTCAGTGATTATCACTTTCAGCAGCTAAGTGTTAACATGTCACAAGATTATATTAAATGAGGTTTTATTACTAAAAGCAAATAACTATGCTCCATCCACAGCCTTTACTCAAAAGAGGGATATATCTTTTGTTCTAGGGGAGGCCCTGAAATTTGATGAGAAATACCAATTTAGGAAGGAGAAGAGAGATAAGCAGAAGGGTAGTAGGACACCTTTGGAAGTGTTACAGGTAGACTGTAAAGCTCTGTGTTACTCTCCTAGTTATGTATGTTGGCTGGATTGCACTGATTAACCTAATATGGATGCAGCAGACTACATCAGTCTCTTTCRCGTGTGAGTTTATCTTTGGGCCTTGTGTCTTCATAGGCACCCTGCAAATACTTTGCAGGTGACCATGCTCCAGCACTGTGGGCATGTTTTTATTGCAGTTTTGTGTGGTTTTGAGGGTTYCCTCAGCTACATTGTTTCTGCTTCCATTCCTGCTCAGAGCCTTGAAGGTAGGGGTGCTGGTGGTGTTTGTTTTAATGGTTGAGGTGAGAATGTAATTGAAGACTCTCTCTTAATGCGTTTGCCCAAGGGGGATAAACAGAGCCTGTTACTTTGTTTCCTAGCACTCAAGTTCAAAAGCAGGGCATGGGGGAGCTTTTGTCAGAACTGAGACTTAGCGTGGATGTGCCAGTTTTCATTTTAAAAAGCAGGAAAAATTGCCTGAAGTCATAGATCACAGGTGCCCTGTTTAAATACCCTTAGGAAAGGAAATGCTGCTGGAAAGGGGATCAAGGGAGTTATTCTGATGTTTGTTTTTAATTGATGACTCTTCACTCAGAAGTGAATCAAACCAATAAAAGATGGTGTGAGGCTTTAGTAAATGCAGACACAGTATTCATAGGCAGTAATGTTGGGTTGAAAGGTCCCATCAGTTCTGTGCAAGGTAGAAGAACGGAAGGGAGGACGAAAGCAGCTCTGTTACCCTCCTGTGCTGTGCCTTGGTTAGGTGAAAGGTTTTAGAAATCTCCAGATGTCACAGCTGGAGAATTGTTTGTAAAATCGATGGTGAGAGATGCTGGATAAGGAGGGGGAAGATTGGAAGAAGCATTGACCTTGAAGGAATAAAAACACTGCWGTCATGAAAAATAGGATGCTGAAGATGCTTCAGAGAGAAGCTAGGTGGTGCAGCTGGCTAGTGCACGAGCTTTTCCCTGCTGGGGACTTAAATTTTAAAGTAAAACCTAGATTTATTAGAGCACGTGAATAAAATGGCCTCACCCCAAGAAAAGCAGTGAGATGCGGAGTAACTTGTTACTTTGTATCTGACTCACTCACCTATCACTTTTTACTTCTATAGAGGGGAGGAGAACAGATAATTCAGTTAGGCTATAGGTGAATATTAAAAGACATATTTTTAAAATCCCTCTTTAATTACTCTTTTTTTCTCCAATGGCAAGCAAACAATGCAAGAGTAGGGCAATATGAACATGTTAGTTACTAAAGGCTTTAGATAATACTGTTTATCTGTAAATATTGATAGGGTAAGAATGCTGTTTATCTCCAAGAAATGATTGATGGTCAGGATGGTTTTCTAAGTAAAAAGATCTGCTCTGGTCAGAGTTCAGGATCCAGCTGCCAGGCCTGACCTGGCCTCTCTCCGTGACCATGTATAACTTGTTCAGTGAATCACTTCCCGGCCAGTGGGGTGTTTATCTGTACTGCTCAGGAATTTTCTAGAGAATTCTCATTAAATGTCTTTTACTGAAATATGTATAAATACAGTTTAAGGTTTGTTTATACTTGAGCTAAGTCACTCTCGGTCCCTCAGTGTACTGAGAATGCAATTCCTTGTCCRGTCGAGGTGCCAATATCAAACTGCTTAAAATTGTGAGCTCTGCTCTTTGCTTTTTATGTTGTCCTAGATTGCTAGCAACAGAATTTTTCCAGAGCATTTCAGTTTTATTGTACTTGGGTTTGCAACCTCTGAAAATATTTTCTCACTCTTCTACTTTTTTCCGTTATTCCTGTAAGTAGTCGGTGACTAGATCTTTGAGAGGAGGGAAGATGTGTTCTGTGTGCATTGAAAATGTATCTACAGTTATGTTCTCAAATATTATTTTAAATAGGCAGAGGAGATGATAAAATTCTGAGACTTTTTAATAGTATGCCCTGATACTATGTGTAACAACTGTAAAACAACAAAAACAGTAAAATGCATAAGCTTAAAGGCTTCAGACCAGTTCCAGGCTTTTGGAACCTTTGAAAACAATCAGACAACAGTGAATTCATCAGCATTGATAGAATCCCTGCTCAGCAGGGTCACCTAGAGCATGTGAGACAGGGTTGCATCCAGGCGGGCCTTGAAGATCTCYRGAGAAGGAGACTCCACAACCTCYCTGGGCAACCTGTGCCAGGGCTCCGTCACAAGGAAGAAATTCCCCCTCACATTCAGGTGGAACTTCCTATGCTTCAATTTCTGCCCATTGCCTCTTGTCCTGTCACACGGGACAAATGAAAAAAGTTTGTCCCCSTCCCCTTGACAYCCTCCCTTCAGATACRCRTKGATAAGATCCCCCCTCAGTCTTCTCTTCCCCAGGCTGAAGAGGCCCAGCTCTCACAACCAGTCTTCATGGGGGAGATGCTCCAGCCCTCTGATCATCTTTGTAGCCCTACTCTGGACTCTCTCCAGTAGATCCATGTCCCTCTTGTCCTGGGGAGCCCRGACCTCCTGCAATCACTGAAAAGGCTAACAAAGGTATGAATGGCTTGCTGCATCAGACAGTGGGTAAGGAAGAAGAGATATCTGACGTTTTAAAAGAAAAGAAAGTTTTAAGCATGCTGATGGGATCAAGGCTAGGCAACATCTGGTTTCTAAGCTTGAACCCAGAACTGAATTTTCATTTGCATCAAATAGTGTTGTTTAAACCTCTYCCTCTTTTTCTCCCTCAGGATAGATTCATCATTATGTTAGCAGGCTATTTAATTGAAATGAGTGGTGAAGGTAGTCTATAAGAACTCTAACTGTACTTGGACGAGGCATCTTACTACTTTTCTCAGCCAGTCAGGTTGTAATGCTTTGAAAAACCAGCCTTAGCAATAAAGAAACTCTAGCCAATGGACCATTCAGTTAAGGCAGCAAATAGTTYGAATGTGAAAGGCATTTCTTCTGCGTAGCAACTGTTATCTCTGGAAACGAACTGTGTGAAAACTGGTTATTTTGATGGGACAGTCTTCTGTCACTGGCTTGGACAAAGTTTGTTTGTATTTTTTTTAATATATTTTTTAATGTGAGTTAATTGTTGAGAATGCTACAAGTAGAAAGTGAGCAGCTAATGTAAATGAGAAATAAACAAAAGAGCCCCTAAATCAAGAATGGGGAAAGGACATTTGTTTAGTAGAAAGTGCAAACATCTGGCTAAAACAAAGAAGTACAAATTGGATATGTACAAACTGCTTCCAGAAAAATAAAAACAAATTAGCCAAGTTTGGTATGTGGACTACTGTTCTGCTCCGAAAATTTTGTGTTAAGTACTAATTATACCAATTTTTGTTAGCTTTTGGCACAAGAGAGTGCAAAAAGATTTTTTTGTGACAACTTCATAAAAAAAAAATCTAAGAAATCAATTGAACCCATTTTTGAGGCTTATCATATGAAATATCTTCRAACTTTGTGTGCAAAGGAAGATACGTTGGTGCACCGCTGTCAGTCCTGTCAGGACCGCTCATAAACTCTTCATTATTTTGACTCACATGTGAGCTGTGTTTAATGGGAGCACTAGTAGACTCTTGACAGTGTGCATTTTATGGAATTATTGCAAGTTTTGCTTAGATTGTGAAAGCTGCACAGTCCAGAAACAGAGAAAGGCAAAGCCTTTGAGTTCTTAAAAACAAAATTCATAGGGACAAAGTGGGAAGTTTCCAGTATTTAATCCTATCTGTAGGTAAAGAAAAAAGCTATGATGAAGGGATATGACAGTGAACATCTCGGTTGAGGGCTCTTAATTTTTTCCCTCTTCCCCAGCTGCTTCTGAAGACTCAGAAGCCTTGACCTCCATCATTCCTCCTTCACCACTTCACTGGAAATGTGATCACTTTTGGCTTTCAATGAATATTTGTTACCCTGTCTTCTTTAAGAGCAGAAACAGTTCTGGGAAAACCACTATGTGACATCTGCAGAACAGTTATTAAGAAAAATCATACTAGATAGTAGGAGGGAGGGAAGGCAATGGACCTTTTCTGACCGGCATTTTGGAAGCCTTTCCGTTTCCTGGGTTGGAATGGGGCAGAGGCAGCAGCTTATTATATGGAAGATGGTTATTTGGCATTTATTTTGAAATGGACTGTTACTGTTTGTCACGGTAGACTTCATCTGTCTTCATGACTACTTTAGCTTAGATAACTTCTAGTTTTGTCTGGGTCTGACTGCAGGAAAGGGGGGAGGAGGAGCCCTTGTCCTTGGAATATGGACTAGGGAATAACTCTTCCCTGTGATTTTGCTGAAAAATCTTGAGATGCATCAGCTCTAATACTGAGATCAAAAGGTGGAATTGCAAACTTGAGCTTCGAACACTGCAAGCCAGGAGACTGGCCTATGTTGGATGTGTACTATTAAGGTACTAGCTTAGTTTTCTCTGACTGCAACTAATGTGCTTCTGCAGGGTGATCAAAGCAGTTGCTCCTGTTTGTTGACATGGCACTTTGAGGAAACMTGCACACAAGGTCCCCTAGGCAAATAAATTAACTTCATAAAAGCAGTGTGTAGAATGTGCTTGTTTCTTCCGTATCTTTCTTTCTTCTCTGAAATCAGCTGACGTACTGAAGGGGAGAGAGACAACTTGAACTAAGTTTTTAATCTCTGAATGCTCCTGTTTTTAGTCTGAATGTTCCCCTTGCACGATGTACTGTGTGAGTGACATAAACTGTGGGTTTTGTGGGTTGGTGTCTGACTAATCTCCAGCCTTTCGCCTTTTG
The DNA here is from genome assembly GCF_003343005.1 of Rhea americana. Lineage (NCBI taxonomy): Eukaryota > Metazoa > Chordata > Aves > Rheiformes > Rheidae > Rhea > Rhea americana. The sequence continues at coordinate 2,657,676 of NW_028186329.1, forward strand.
TTTGTTTTTTGTCTTCACRTCGTCCAAGTGGAAGCTATATGAAGCATTGTGTAATGAAACAATAGATAAAAGCTTTCGTATTGATCTGGCCTGAGGCAATCCTTATGAAAAGTTCTGCGGTGCCCTGGAATACTGCTTCAGCAGACTGAGGCAGGCAGAGTATACCTGCATTTTGCTTGTTGTTTAAGGGAACCAGAAAACTTTGAGACTCTGGTTTAGATTGGCTGACTGGGGAAAGGTGCTGAGCAGTAGAGTTAGAACAAGATAATAGTTCTGAAGCTGGAGATGCCATGAGAAAGGTGCTCCATCCATTCACCTGTGCTTATTTTAGTGCTGGGTGAGGACAAATACAGYGTGGAACCAAGTGTGGAGAAGCAAGAGTTTTACTATGCTTTTTGCTTTGCTGTGTTTATTAAAACGGATACTTCTGTCTTTCCCTTTACTAAAGCATAATATGCGAGCCCTGCTGCAGTTGGGCCTTTTCCATTCTTGGCAGAGGAATCCTGGTTCCCTGGATTGCAAGTAATTCATACTAAACACAGGCAGAGGTCATGCTGGCCAATACATCACTCGTGGAGGTGCCAAAATCAAGGGGAAAGAACCAGCTGCCCAACCTGGCTCCTTTGGTGATCCTAGGGCTAGTTGCAGAGTAATGGGGGAGGGGGCCTCACTAGGCAAGAAAACAAAATAGGCCCTCCTGGAGACATATGGTAAGAGCTTAGAGAGTATCTGGTTGAAGTTCCTTGGGTTTGTGCTGGGAGGAGAAACAAACACACGTGTTAAGATGCAACTGGGGAGCGACTCTTAGARGTCAGTCCCAACAGCCAGTTCCTGGCTGTTGCTTACTGGGATTAGGCTGTGCTTGTCACATACCTTGTGTGAGTGCTCAGGTATAAATCCTGTGCATTGTGTTTTCTGTTGCAAAGAACTGACTTTTGTCATTGCCAGAAATACTGTTTTCATGCTAAAATGTGGCATTTGGGAATGTGCTATAAGCTGCTTCTAGCTTCTATTCTCTCTGTTCTGCCTGTGATGGGTATTGCATGCTGTTACCAAAGAATCCCAGAGTCAATTAATTATTTCTTGATTGTGCAAGGTGAGGAGAGAGAGAGAGTTTTAAGGCCAGTGAAAAAAAATGTTGAGTTAGGGAAAGCAGAGGAAGTCATGCACTACTACCTCTGCCTGAGATTCCTCCTTTCTCTAAATTTCTAGAGACTCAAATAACTCCTGGTCCTTCACAGGGCTACYTTTGCTCCGCTGTTTCCTGAGTGAGACTGCCAGTTTATTTTTCTCGGGATATTCTCAGGGTTTATGCAATCTTTAAAGATAGAAATGGCCATTAAATTGTGCCGTTTGACCTTGTGTACAATACAGACCATTAAGTCTGACCTAGCACAAAAGATACAGATAGAACTGATTTGTACCTGAAGGCTTATCCTGCTGTTAGAGATAGCTAGGCATTTTCTGCAGTCGTGTTTCCTCCAGAGTACACTTGAGGTACAGCAAATGTAATATATTCTCCTTCTGTAATAACTGTGATTTGGAAGCGGGACTCAATTTTCAGATTTGTATTGCTCTAGGCAAGAGATGACACGAAATCAAAGCAAACAACAACCCACCTCTGCAACCTGTGGCAAACAGTGGGCAGCGCAGAGTGCCGTGGGAGGCAGACCTGTGTTTCTGCAGGCTGTACTCTGCTGAGGCAGTAATTAYTAGACAGCTCTAAACAAGGCTTGTGGGGGAAATAGGCATGTGCTTACAACTATAGGAGGTCTCCCATGGTAAATCATCAGTTGCTTGCCTCTGTCACTGTATCCTCCAGGAGGCTAGAGATCTATAAGAACTTTCCTAGGGGGGTTGCTGCTGAGCTTACTAGGTGTGTGTGTCCTCACTCTGGTATTGTTACTGAGAAGAAAACCACTACACTTATTTTAAGAGTCTATTGTAACTATAGCTAAGCMAAATGTTTTTATCTATGAGTAAGCTTAACGAAAATGGTAGTTTTGGTGCCAGAAGTACTTGCCAAGTCAATTTGAATTTAACTGTGAAAAGTTTGGAAGTCTTTTCCAAAAATGTTGGAAATCTTTAGAAAACTAAGGCATTATTGTTTTGGTTTAGAATGGTTGTTCTTTTGGAAATTCATCCTAGGAAACAAGAAGCTTAGGGAGTCCCTAAATAAATCATTGTGTTTTGCATTGAAGAGCACTTTGGGTTTGTTTAAAATTAAATTTTCCTTCTTCATTTCTCCTTCCCTACCAAATATGATTTGTTTGATCCACATCTAGTTTACCTTGTTGTCTCCTACCCCAAGTTTATCCACCAATATGGAAGACCCAATATTCCCAGGCCAGATGACAGTTTTAAGGCTTTGTAGGTTTGATTAARTAGTCATCATTTTATTATTCACATTGGCCGCAGACACTGCGCTTCAATTCATTTTGTACTGTGAAAGTGATAGGAGACCACAATGGAGCTGTAATGCAAAGAAACACGATACTGACTGCTGCTGATAGCATTGTGGTCAGCAAGCTGTGAAGGATCATTGCTATTATGTCTTCATCTAGGATTAGGTTTTGGGGTTTTTCTTTTTTTTTTTTTTTTTTGCTGATAGCATTGTGGTCAGCAAGCTGTGAAGGATCATTGCTATTATGTCTTCATCTAGGATTAGGTTTTGGGGTTTTTCTTTTTTTTTCTTTTTTTTTTTTTTTTTTTTTTTTTTTGTCTTGGAAACTCCAGAACTATGAACTGAAACAGTTCATACTGAACTGAACAGTTCATACTGAAGAACTATAAAGCTAGCATATGTAACTGTTTTCTGTTCTTAATTTGTATACTTACTCTTTAAGCTCCGGTAGCTCTCTTGCTGTTCTCATTTACTGCAGCCTGTTTTCCTTTAAATTGTAAGCTCATCAAAGTACAAGCCTATTCAAATGCGATGCCTAGCGTGGAGGTGTATCACTGTTGCTGATGTTTCGGCCTGCACTATGATACAGTAGAAATATTTTGTGTTTGCATCTTGAATAGCTTGCAACTGAACTTCTGTGAGCATATGCCATGACAACCTGGAATATGGTATGCTTTAAATTGGAAGCACTTCTGTTGGGATTCTTTTCCCAGACAGGTAGATACTAGCCTGKTTTTTTTAAAGGACCTCTTAAAGAATACTGCGATGGAGACCTGCCTTGGCAAGCTATTTCTGGAAGTTTGATATCATATGAAAAATGGACTTCAAAAGGAATGATGCCTCACACTTCTGCCCAGAAGTGATGTTTGTCCCCTTCTTTCATGTCTGTTCATGATTAACAACCCAAAAGCACATAGCTGCTGCATTTCTTTTTGAAGCTTGGTTATGGTTATTTTGCTCTTGGGCTCTGCTGCCATTTGTAAAGCAGAAGAGTAAATGTTACCAAGGTCCCTGAGGTGACTTACTGTGACGTCCATCTGTTAGGTTGCAATCAAATAAAATACGCTCARGGACTTTGTGCTTTCTTTCTTTCGTTTTCCCCAGTGCTACACGACTTCTAACAGTGTAACACTGTGTGATTCCCTTAGAGATCCAGAGATTTAGAGATTTATTTATAAATTGGAGGTTTAATTAAGTGATTTATTTATGATGCACAAAGTATCCAGTTATGTACTCACCAGGCACCAAATACTGTGTATTTTGAGATGCTGTGCTCCTACTGAGTAATGCCCRCTCAGCCAGTAGTCTCAGTGGGCTGAAGACAGGTAAGGCAGTGGTGAGTTTACCTGGGGAGAGGTGCTGCGTCTGAATCTGYCCAGTTTCCCAGTAGGGTAAGTAAAAGTTTTCTATCAACTTCTGTGACATGAACCAGTTTCTAGAAATAAAAGAAAAAATCAAGTTTTTAATTATTTTTATTTTTTTTTAAGAACAGGGCAAAAATATCCTCTTCATCCTTAWTTCAGCATTCAATAATTTTGTGCAGAGCTTATCATTCTCTGTTTTGAAACATGGGAAGTAGAGTTGTGTATTTAACTTGGCCACTGAAAAGAGTAGCATGATCACAGGATAAAACTTTCTGTGCTTTAAAATGAAACTAGTTTGTAGCCTGGTGCTGGGCATCCTTTTTGCCATTTCCAWCTGCTGATATTTGAGAAAATGCTTTTCTAGTTGGACTGTATTTATTTATAGATTTAGAACCAAAAGCTACCTAATCTTTTTTAATAATGTTTTGAATATGATAAACACAACCAGTTCTTCATGCTAAGTTGGGTTATTTGTTTGCTTTTAAAAATACAATATCAGATGTGAGCATTTTACTTGTATTGACCCTTGTATTGAGTATTGGTTGCTGATGACTATTATCATCATCATCAGTGATGTCTCTTAAATACAAGAAATTGAGTATTTATATCTGGGTCAAGTTTGTGGTGAAAGACTCTGTTCTTGGAAACCATAAGGAAAAAAAGATGAACCTCATCTTTAATAAGAAATGTAAGCATAACACTGGATATCCAAACTTAGATTTGGTGCTGTTTTAACTGTAATTTATAGCAGTGCAAGTGTTGCACCAATGGGCCTGTACTCAGGTTTTTGAACGCAGGGCATCCAAATGCCACATTTATTTCTTTCCCTGCTTTGTCTCTTGATAACTTAGGCTGCCATTAGGTTTAATCAGGGTGATACATGTGCAATTTGTGCCATTCTCCCTGAAAAGATTCTCCCCAGCAGCAGTGAGGGAAATGCATTCAGACCAGGGCCAGAAACTAGACTTTTTGGAGGGGAAGGCTTAAAACTGATCCTTCCGGAGTGCTCTGGAGTAAGGAAAGAATTAAGGTGCAAATGCTTTAGCAAGCATTTTAAGTGAGCTTCTGTAAAAGAACCATTGATATCAGTGCCATTAATCTCGAGTGAAAGTGGCTGTGAGGAAGTTTAATTGCTGCTGTCCCCTACTTTTAACGGAGCCTGGTGAGACTGCTCAGCATTAACTACAGTTGTGTTCAATGCRTGATCAAGCAGAAAGCTCTAGGTATGTCTGCTTTGGAGAAAAGATGCTGGGAGCAAACAAAGTCAGACTCTGCTCTGATTTGTTTTAGACCACAAACAKCTCTTCCATCTGCTTTTACCCTGTGTGTTGTTATAATAAAGACACTTTATTTGTGGGTCTACATACACACTTGCATAAATCTTGTTTGATTCTTTGAGGTTTTTGATAACTTGAAAAAGACAAACAAAAACAATTCATTAGTAATAACAATAATACTCWAATTATTTAGGAGAGCCTTACCTAGAAGTGAGATCCCTGTCCTGAGTCTTAAAGATCTCAAAGCCAAAATATCATCTGATAAGGAAATGATCCCTAGGACTATATTGAGTGGTGTGCCATCTCATAAATATGGGATTGAACTCCTCGCTTCTGCATAGTCTAGTTTCAAAATAGGACAAAGAATCAAGTTCCAGCACGTTTGTTTGGAGACCATTTCTCTAGGGAATATATCTCGCTGTTGGGAAGGTTTTCTTGACATTGTCTGAATTTCCTCTTTCTTGATATTTTACATTTTAATTCTAATTATATATGAAATTGCTGAACTAAGTTGTTCCGAGATAGTGAKCTAAAAGCTTAGCTTTTTTCGTATCTAAAATGGTAGTATTATTATTTAATTGTAAATATTTAATCAACCTGTAAACATCATCTTAAAAATCTATATTAGACTGTCTTCTCTGAGCTTGCTTTGGAAATTGCTCCAACTTAAATAACAAGAAGGGTTGTTCCCCATTTTCATTTTCTTTCTGTTTCCCCCCCCACACACACACTCCTATCAGCCTTTTCTTTTTAAGGTCTACTAATCTGGTTTCTGGAAACTCACAGTCACTAGGTGGTGGTGTTCTCTCAAGAGAAGCTTAAAACATGAAAAATACAAATTCGTGAATAAGCAACAGAAGAGACTACACCATAGAACAGACTGCTATCAATTATAGTTCTTTAATGATTGCAGCTTTTTCTTTACAGTGTCCTGAGAAAATGTGTATTTTGGGGAAAAAAATGTTACTGGTTGATTTAATGTCAGTCAGGTGAATGATTCGTTCTGGCTCTTATTTTAGTTGGGGGTGAGGTGAAAGTTTGTATGAATAATTACCTCTTCCACCATCCATTAGAGTAACACTAGTGTTGTGAAGAGTTCAAGAAAGCTGATGGCACCTGATATCGAATGATCAAAGGTAATATTTAAACACATGCTTGGAACCGGTTTACAGAAGGGAGCAAAGGAAGTGCTGAACTTGACACAGGGTTATTCTGAGTTTCCCTGTTGACAGTTTTATTTGTCCTCTGCTATGCTTCCTTGATCTGTAAGGAGATAGAAGAGGGTTTTATCTTTTTTTTTTTAATTGGTTTGTTTTGGGAGTTTTTTGGTTTATAGTTTTCACCTTTAAGTGCCAGGAAGTTTGTTGTTTATTTTGTAGATAGTAGTGTGTGGAGGACCTGGACTTTGAGAAGAACCACGATCTCTTCACAGTGTTTATTAAGGTAACTTTTCAGGCAGTTATTGAAAACAAACTAAAAATTCCTGCTTTTCTAATCACAATTATTCCATTTCTATTTGCTTTCCAAAATTTTGTTAAGGTAGATGTATAGAATTTGTATTTCCAAAGTATAGCACAAGTAGTATCTGCCTAGGTATTAAAGTCAAAAAGACGTGCTGTATTCCTTCCCCCCCCCGGCAAGTGCCTATTTGCAGCTTACAACTTTTCCCCTGGAACGTGGAACACTTGAATGCTAAACCAGGTTAGTCTGGTTGTGACTTCCATTTAACCCGTGTTTCTTTGTTATATGCTTTTCCAGCAAGTACAATTTTCCTTAGGCTAGTTACAATTTCTACATCTGCAAAACTATTTTGTCTTTGAAATCTCCTTGACATAGATGAAGAGGAAACAGAAAAACATTGGAAGCAATGAAATGATATGAGAAACTTCTTGGTCTTGTGAGTTATCAGAGACTTTAATATACAAACACTGAGTTTAGGAACAGGCAGGCAGCAGGGGGAGGAGGAATATCATTCTCCTGAGTCCTTGCTAACTGATCTAGAAGATCTGACATGTGTCTTGTGCCATATTGTGCCATCTTGTGCATGTGCCATATTATACTGCCAGTGTTTCACACTTAGAATGAGACTCCACGTCAAAATTAATTTCTATGGTTTTGTTAAATATATATCAAAAGTAACTCTTCTCTGCCATCTCTGCCCCCCATCCCCTAAAATATTTCCTAAGAAAGTACTGATAAGGTTAATAAACAAGAAATGTTTAAGGGCCACATGCCACAATATTGCCATCCACCACCCTTATAAACAGTAGAGTCAGCTTTCAAATTAAAGGCAACTGAGTAGGGAGGGTGAAAGGAAGAATGTCTTGAGACAGGTCCATGCAAAGAGCTTTTCCAAGGCTAGTGATGGCTGAGAGAGATATAGGATGTTAAGTTTCTTTTAATGGAAAGAAACACATACATGTATGTGTATAGATATATTCAGTAATTTTGTACCAGCAGAGCCAGGTGCAGGGGCGTACATTTTGGCAAACATGTCGGAGTAGGTTATCTCATTTGTGGCAGTGGGAATAAGCTGTGTCAGCACAGGAAGCCTTGCTGTGCAAACTGTCTGTCCTGCGAGGTTTTGCTGGTACACTGCATTTAACCTTCTGTGCCCTAGACCAGGCCATTGAGAGGAGCTTTTTGCTTGCCTACTGACTCCAGATTTTCTTCTAATGCCCTTTTAAATTCTACATTTGTGTCTTAGATATGCTCCAGCTACTCCAGCATCCTTGTGTTGGTTGAGATGTGGGCACTGATGATGCCCTCTAATGTGGAGGAGACTTGCAGGCAAAACCAAAACTGCACTGTTTTAGTTTGGTTTCCCCACCAGAAAACATGCACCATTAGAGCAACTCAGCAGCTTATACTGCCCCGGCCGAAAGCTTTGCATCTTGCTTATACCACACCAAATCAAGCTGTCAAAGGAAGGTTTTCTGAAGTGGGAAATGCCAAGCCTCTGTTGCTGACCGTATCTGGAAGGCAAGAACGCTGTAAGGGAGTCGCAAGCTGCCATCACCATAATACTGATATCTCAAGAAACTGCCAGAGAACTTGTATAACCCTACATTGGCAGGGCACCGTGGAAGCTGCCTGTAATCTACTTACAGAGGTGTCTGTGTTTAATGTAATTCTAATTTCACGCTCTCGTTTTACAGCCAAGTGCAGGCTTGGATCAAACGGGAGAGGTGGGAGCTTGTGTTTCGGCTTACCTGGATTAATCACTTGCAGAGGACAAAGCCCTAACAGTGCGGGTGAGAGAAGCCTTTAACACGATTCAATTTCTATCTAGTTTATTTACTAACCAGATACCATAATTTATTAACAATGAAACTGCACTTTCTAGCACATTCCCTTTTGCAAGTAAACATTTGAAATCCACCGTCTGATTCCATTAAGTCCTCTTGAAAATTCTAATCACCTTTGAGATGTCCTTGCTCATAAAGGGAAGTCTGTTGCATTTTCAGAAAAATAAGCTTTCAGCTGTGCTTTCTGTATTATAAAGTAGGCTTTGGTTGAGAGAATAACATTCATATTTATATATGAAAATGATACTGCCTCTGTAAGTGACTGAATTCTATATCTTCTTAGTTTTACAGCTTTTTAATGCTGCCACTTAGTAACCCTGCAGATTCTGCATCTAAAATGAATGCAGATCAGCTGTAATTATGGTAATATTTTAGGTTCAGTTTGTTTACCCTTGATAGAAAGCTCATTTTTAATTTATTTAATTATGCCACACTTTGTCTTATTATGAAGCATTAGGAGAAAACAGACTTTAAGCTTTGAGGCTCATACTCTTAACCTCTGGAAAGCAGGTCTGCTTCTCTCTAACCCTGGCAGGATTGGTCTCAAGAATGTGATACTGCTCTGGGTTTTATTGTAAAGTAATAAAATGCTGAGGCCCGTTAAGCATGGTGATGTTTGCTGAATGGAATTCGAGCTCGCAAAATTTACCTGATCCTATATTAGAGGGAAAGGAGATTTTGGTCATTAGATTAACTTCAGAATTTGAAAGAGCCATTAAGGACGCTCTAGTGCCAGAGTTGTGCAGTAATAACTGCTTTTGGCTGGGTCTCTTCAGGCTATCCTGACTAAAACTGCTAATAAGAAATCACAGCTGTAAAGTTCTTCTTTTTTTTCCTTTTCTTTTTTTCTTTTTTTTTTTTTGATATTGCTGAAATGATGGGATTATTATAACAGTAATTTTATTTACATTTCCTTTTAGTTCAGAAGTTTGCTTTTGTGAAATCTCTGGGAGACTTGGCTGTGTCTTTGCAGCTTAAGCCACTTTGCTGAGTGCGGCAGGAGCCCGTGCTGGCAGCAGTGCCGAGACTCTGCCCGAAGCCTGTGAGGTTGGCGCGGTGCTGGGACACCTCGCGGCAGGATGTCCCTGGAACTGGGACAACCTACAGCAGGACGGCGAAACCGGTAACTAGTCATCTGTTTTGGTGAAAATCCCAAAATACAGCGAGAGGGCTGTGTAGGCTCTCTGGGAACTGTGTTCTTGTACTGTATCTTACAGCTACTGAATTGTGCATTTGAGAAGGGCACTTGAATGAAAACACCAGTTCGTTTCACGCAGTTGATATAATTGCTGCCAGATGACAGTGCCTCTGCGTCTTTTGATACGGGGCAGCTTTGAACTAGTGATGCAAAGGCGAAGGGCTCTGCGTATCAAAATCCGCTACTGCTCCCATGAGCCGTTTGTTCCTTTGCAGAAATTCTCAACCATCTATTATGTTCTGCATGTCTGCCTGAAGTGCTAATGTATTTTGGTTATATGGTTCCGAACTTGAAAGAGTGCTGTGCTACCTTTGCAGGCACGTCAGGTAGGAGAGGCCCATGGTGCTTGGATTTCCTCGCGCTGACAGGGCATCCATGCTGGGGAGGCTTCTTGTGGCACCGAAATATTCCTGTGAAGACCATGTTTTGCAATTGAAAGTGGTTCTGCCCTGTAGTGCCTGCAATATTGAAGCAATTACACTCATACCAACTGCACGCTCTCTCGTTTTTGTCTAGAGCTTTATCTCTGTGGCGTGTTGGCCAGCCGACCATTGTAAAATAAGCAACATTGAAACGGTTCTTCCAGCACGTTTTCCCACCCGGATGCACTGCTCCGGAATAAACACTGATCTGAGTCTGGGTTAATTAGCTTTGTGGAGTGGAGTAAATGTTCTAGGGTAGTTTTTATGAAACAACAATGCTGGGTAATCCCTTCCTGCTCTTGTGGATTAGGCCAAAGAGATTTTCTTTGTTTCTACTTCGATTTAGTCACAAAGCATCTGCTATCTGTGTGTGTTCTGGTGTTTACTTATAGCCAGCAAAGAATACAACATGTAGACTAAATTGCATCATATGATTTGATCTAGGTACAAAATAAAAGCAATCTTTCTTTGTAAATTTTAAATAATTTCAGTAGGTATTATTTTGGGAGTCTCAAAACACTCTACCTAAGTTGTTGTAAACCATCATCAGAGACTAAAGCTTTGTGCTTGCTGTTTATCTGTTGATACTGTTACAAAAGCTAGCTGAAGTTTTCTTTCTCTCTAGTATTTTAATTTTTGTGACCTTACTGTAAAGCTTGGAATGAAACTGCAGCAGAAATATGGAAGTGCATATGAACGTAGCCAGATAAGGCAGTGAGTATCTGTTTAGTATTCAAAATAAGGAGTCAGCTTTTGACCTTTTCACTTGACTGGCGTCAGTTTTTATTCTTTACTTCTCTGCTAATTATGAGTGATCTGCAGGTTTTGGGCCACGTGTTTTCCTGCAACTTCAACCTAAGTTACATTAGGGCAGAGCCTAGGAAAGGTAGCAGGAAAGGAAAACCAAGGATGTTTCCCCCTGTACATATGCTGGAGGGAGGTATTGGGTGGGTTTTCTTCATCGTAGCAAGGGAACAGAATTCACAAGGGGGGAAAAGACAACGTGTTTCTCCTCCTCCTTGGAACAGAGGACCCCGAGTGGATAGCACTGCAGGCTGATGGTTGGAAGATGGCTCCTGAAATACGCTGTGATCTTTTAGTGACTGCATTGTTATTAGAGTTACAGGCTCAACCCCTTTTTCTGCTTCAGTAGGACTGATTGAAGTGCTGGTCTTTCACGTGGATGTGTATACAGAAGAGGAAAGGGGAATGAAAAAGGAGTGGAGCTGGTGGGCAAGAAGAGGGGGCAGTGCAGTTGCAGAAGATGCAGAAGACATTTGCAAGAGCATTTTAACTGCAAGTTGTTTAAGAGCGAGGAAGGGAAGCTCATCACCTGCCGTGTTTGAGCTACCTGAAAAGCCTTTAGGTTTAGTAACTGAAGGCTTTTAATTTATTTTCTCAACACAGGGAGGCCCCTGAGTGACATGTAAATGCCAAAACCATATGCTTTCAGCTCCTGCAGGGCTTCCAGCCTGCTCTAACAACACCCTGCCGAGCTGGCGTGCAAGAGCGCAGTCCCAAGCGGCTTTCTGTGCTCTCTCTCCATCGTGGAAGCTTTAGAAACAAAGCAACTGTTATGGAGAGAAAAGGTTTGCAGTATTCTGCATTGCTTTTTGCCCTTATACCTGGTTCTTTGAGGCAGTTTCCAATTCAGGTGATCTTATTTTGTATTGGAGTCAGCAGCATGACTGGCATTTCCTCTTGTGAAACCTCAGGGGGTGAAAGTCACACTAAACATGAGTGACACAACTGAATTACAAAAACAGCTAAAAATAATCCACGGGGATGCCAGGAAACTTTTTTTTTATATATATAAAGATTTTCCTGTAGGAGACTAAAAATAGCTTTTAGGATTATAAATTCCCTTTGTGCTCAAATGTGCTGCTTTATGGCAGGCATTTACACGCTGATAGCTCAAAAAAATCAGTCCTAAGAATCAAGAAAAATTGTAGAGCGTTCATGTATTCAAATGCATCTCTTGTTGGGGTGATTCYCTCCGCCTCTCCTCCCCCTGCTCGGTGTGTGACAGATGAGGCTGCTCAAGGTTTCCTAGGGTAGAGAATGGTATCACCTAGAAACAGCCCATTGATAAGAGGTTGCCTGGGAAACCCTGTGCCCATAGATTTTCATTTTGCTGCATTATGCGCTCCTAGGTGCAATTATTTATAATTAAAAAGAACTCCTCCTGTGGAAGCAGTGAAGTGGTGGGGAAATTGCTTTATGTTCTCGGGAGGATCTTATTCCATTTTCTCATTTGTTTTCTCCCCATCCCCCCTCCCCAATCGTCTCTAACAGTAGGGTGTTCTGTTGTTGTTTTGGGGGGGGAAATACTTGAGGCAATAGAAATTCCGCTTGAGAAAGCGGTATGGAAATACCATGGTGACTGCTTTGAATGCAGCTCACGTACGACGTAGTCTGCCTGCCAGTGGAAAAACCCCACCGAGCCTCGAGAGAGCCCCACTCTGATCCGCTGGAGTAGATGATTCCTTCAGCTTTAATAATTCAGGCTCCCTGGCTGCCTTACGGGGAGTTTTCCTCTCGCCTGGAAGACGCACGCTGCTGACTGGGGAGATCCCCGGTCTGCTGCTCCTGTCCGTAACAATAGGTTTGCTCCCGACACTGCCTTCTCAAGGGGGGGGTGGGGGTGGAATTAATGTATTTTTACCCTGTTTTTTCGATCCAGAAATCCACATGAGATTGAAGAGGTTTGTGTGAGGTTCCAGACTCCAGTTACTTGGGGCTTTTTCTGCTAGTTAGAAGGAAAAAAAAAAGTACATTTGGCAGCTTTAATTTGTGCAAACAGTAAGAGATACAAAATCAGGATTAGCCCATTTCTTGTGACTTGGTACCATGAGTTTTTTGGCTTTTATTTTTTTAATACCCATTGCATCTCCCTGAAGTATTTCCTCTCTATAACAGTTGCTGTTGGCATGTTTAGAAAGAAATCGCTCCCCCGGCCGCCTGGGGTTCTGCACAGCCTACGTGCGATATCCAGCTTAACCAGGGGGCCATGCCAGGGGGGATTGCAATACCTCCTGCAATTTCATCCTACGGCTTTCAATTCCTAAAAGCCCAAGTGCGACCTGTGCAACTGTAGGGGGGAAATCCCTGCAGTCTCCTGACAGCCACGGGCCCCCTTGCATGAAGACGGGCGTCCTTCTGCCCAGGTTAAAATTAACTCTGTCACAGAGAGAATCGCTTAAGGACCAAAAAAAAAAGCTGAGCAGGATCTAATAGGACCAAAAGCAGGCGGTGTGGGGAAGCCCTGGTTTCAGTCT
>NW_028186329.1:2670944-2770595 GCF_003343005.1 Rhea americana
TGCATCAGTACGCTGCGGGGATGGCCCCAGGCAGGGGGTTTGCGGGTGCTGCAGGGGGTTTTGGTGGCAGGGCTCGGCAGAAGACCGGCATGGGAGGCACCYCTGTTTCGCTTGCAACCGGAGTAAYGGGGCCAGGTGGAAACCCTTCCAAAGGCTGGTTTGCAAGTGCGTGTTGGGGGGGAGGGTGTAAGCTCAGCAAACAAAAGAAACCTTGCGTTTTCCTGTGGCTGGAAGGGGGGAAACCTCAACCCAGCTGTGATGTTTTCTGGGCAGGGGGCACAAAGCCGAGGGGAGGGAGCGGGCGGCGGGGGCAGCCGCTCCTTTCGGCAGCTTTCCACGCTTGTGGGCTCTGCCCTGCAACTGCAGTGCTCTCGTGCGCCGCTCAGGGTGGTGAAGCAGCATCCTCCTGACTGCGCATCCTTGAAAAATTTCCATTTGAAGTGAGCATAGCTGTCGAGTGAATTTAGAGCAATGAACTGTTTTGCTTCCTGTCATTGCCTGCACCCAGCAGGAACAGTACGTGGACCTCCAGGTCTGACCACAGCCCAGCCCAGTGGTTGAAAGCGGCTGGGATGCATGGCAGCAGAGGGGCTGCTCCAGTAAGGAGGGCAGCTGTCTTGCTCCTCTCTGCAGAGATGAGCCACCCAAAGGGTCAGGCTGTGCACCAGCAGGGTTTTGGAGGGGAACGGGGAGAGCTTTTTCCTGCACTTCTCTCTCTTGGTAAAGTCTAACTTCTGTTATAGAATCACAGAATCACAGAATCAGTAAGGTTGGAAGGGACCTCTGGAGATCATCTAGTCCAACCTCCCTGCTCAGCAGGGTCACCTAGAGCATGTGAGACAGGGTTGCATCCAGGCAGGCCTTGAAGATCTCCAGAGAAAGACTCCACAACTTCTCTGGACAATCTGTGCCAGTGCTCCGTCGCTCTCACAGGGAAGAAATTCCCCCTCAYGGTCAGGTGGAACTKCCTGTGCTTCAGTTTCTGCCCATTGCTTCTTGTCTTGTCACACAGGACAACTGAAAAGAGTTTGTCCCCCTCCCCTTGACTCCCTCCCTTCAGGTACTTATACGCATGGATAAGATCCCCCCTCAGTCTGCTCTTCCCCAGGCTTGAAGCTCTGTCTGTGCTGCAGCTCTCCTTCAGTGCTGGCCAAGGGCAAAGAGGCTCAGAAGTGATCTTTTCGAGGTTGCTTTTATACAAGATGAGTGGTAAAATTGAGAAATTTATGTTTTAAAAAGCTGATATCATAGAATGTAAACACTTAGAGCTGACTGGCAAATTCGTTTCTGTTGCTATGCACAAATACAGATTCAAGGTTATGCAGCTCCAGCTGCTTCAGTGATCCTGCAGGTTGTTTGAAGTCCTTGCTTGCTCATAGTTATTATTTTAATTTGTTCAAGTTTTCACATACATTTGCTCCAGTAAATGTATGTTTTGTTTCTTCCTGACAATGATTTAAGGCGAAGGTTCCATATAAATATCTTCTGGGGGAATCGCAAACTGCTAGCAGCGTTGCTGCAGCACAGGAATTCTTGGAGTAAGACAGTTATTGGAGAACTACTGAATTAGTTCATGCAACGTAGACCCTGGAGTTTGATATGGCCTTCTGCCCACTCAGCTTTAAAAATATTACGGAGATTAGCTTGTCTGTGCAGCAGGCTGTGCCTGCAACACGCGCTCTTTTACAGAGAGGTTAAATGAAACACAGCCTAAGAGTGGTGCTGACAGCAGCCGTCGAGCAGGTGGGTGTCTGAGCAAGGAAGAAGTCCCTCCGTTCCCTGCTGGTACTCTCGCCTCTGAGTCGCTCTCCTGTTAGGTTTCATACCTGTCTGCCATGTGTGGTATGGCTAACGAGAGAGATAGCTGTGGGATTTTTTTTTTTTTTTTAAACTAAGGAGCTATTCTCAAATATACTGTGCTGAGGGTATCGATGGGTTGAGCCTAAATCCAGCCCCTGTGCTCCCCATGAGAAACTGGTGGGTTTGCCTCCCTCYGCGCTGGCGGTGCTGAGGGTCCTGCTGCTCCCAGGCAGCCATTGGCGTTTGCGGTCGTGCTGCCGAGGCGAGASACGACCCTTGAATCTGTTTGTTAGCACTGATCGCGCCGCCCCAGGAACTGGGGGAAGAAGGGCCGCCAGGAGCTCACGGCGGCAAGTCCCTGTTCTGGCGCACGGCGCAGCTGTGATGGAGCGGGGACGGCCACCCGCCACAGGGCTCGGGCTGCTGGCACCGTGGGGGCACCAAAACCGCATTTGCTGTTCTTCTGGAGACCTCCTGCCTTTCCCTTCCRTTTCCCTCCCCGCTTTCTTGTATATGTTTTCTAAACTTCAGTCAGTTTCGGTTTTGTTAGATTTTGCTGTTAAATTAGCATGACCTTGGCTGTATTTAACCCCAGGAACAGTGGAGGCATGCCCGTTGTGGCTCCGCTTGCTATATTTGAACAGTTCCTCCTTTTGTTGGCTTTTGCTCCCAGCAGTCGCTCACGTTTTGTCTTTTCAGGATCCAGACTGCTGAAGTGGGATTGCTTTTGTATGACTGTGCAGCTCTAAGGACCTTTGGTTACTGGACAATAAATAATATCTTCTCCTTTTCCRAATTCTCTATGTGATGTATAAGGAAGACTGTGTAAATCTTGAGGTGATGTTAGCTAAACCAATGAGACCTTAAGGGCAACCGCTAGTAATATATAGCGCATAATACATTTGTCTCTGCATTGTGATTATAAATTCTAATGGCAAACRGGACCAAAAGACCCCCTCAGCAACAACAGTGTATGCTAGAAATGAAAGGGTTGCAGAGGAGACTTAAACTTTATGAAAGAATCAGACTTTCAAAGGGCTGACTCTGAATTTTAAATTCTCATACATTTGTTTCATTTCTTTTTGTTTTCTTTCTTTTTTGGGGGGGGGGGAAGGTTTGATGTCTGTGAGCTGTAAGTCACCTCTGGAGTCAGCAGAGATGCAAGAGCATACCACTAAACAAACAAACAAACAAACAAAAAGCAGCCTGAAGGCTGAAGTACTGTTTTCTTAAGGCACTTTCAGAACTGGCAAAAAGTGGAACTTTCCTAAAGTTGTTAAACCTCCTCGGAATGGAACAGTGTCTCCTATCTAATGTAATGATAGGAGACAATAGTCACTTCTCATCAGGGAAAATGCTTTTTAATGGGTAGTTTAACTTTGCGATAACTTCCTTTTCAAGGTAAGGCATGTACTACATATACCTGTATATTAGAATAAATGCAAATTTGCCATATGTATACACACTGAGTTTTCAAATTGCATTTCTAATTGAATATATTAGTGGTTAAAATGCGGCTTAAGAGAAATCTCTTCTTACTTTAGCTGTGGGTGGTTCAGTTTTATCTTGTGGTCCAGTTCCTCAAGAGTAGAATATCACTTTCATACTGGTTTCTGCTATCAGCAGTGAATGGCAATACACTACTATGGGTAGAAATGTTATCCAAACACCCAAGTTATTGAAAAAAAGTAGGAGATTTTTAAAAACTGAGCTTTAAAAGGCATATTAAAGATATTGGTAGATGAGAGACAAGGAACACAACAAATAGGCAGGATAAAAGCGTAAGGCGGGGTTATTTCTTTAGCGTTCAGTAGCTTTTCCTTACTATAACAAGACCTGACAASATGAAAACACTTCTACTGTTCCCGAGATAGACAGTGGCTCAGATGTTTCAGCAGGCCGTGCTGCTTTACTCTGGTAGTCTGCGTTCAGTTAAAGCCCATTAAACCTAAGTTTCTTTGCATGTAGAAGATTTGAGTGCAAACAGACAGTCCCCAAGCTGGGCTGTTGTAACTTGGAGATACTTTTGTTCATCTGAGATTGAGATGGAGGTCTGGGCTGCTACTGCTGAAACTAGACCAGAAATTCAACTGAAGTCATCAACAGACCCCAAAACAATCACTGAGATACCTGGAAACAAGCCCAGTCTCAGAAAGCAGTTGTATCTGGTAATCTCCTCTGTCTACAAACTGCCTGCTGATGTATTTTGTGCTGACCTTTGGGGCTTGTAGTCTGATGGAAATATTACAAACCTAATACAAAACCACGTGGCAAACATTAGTACRAGTGACTTGCCGTTGCCTGCCTCTTAGTTTTTCCATCCCTGTCCCCTTATTGGACCTTCCTTCTCTCCTTCCCTGGGTTGCATTTTCTCTAAGCAGAGTTTGATACTAGTGAAAATGGCCAAATGGCCATCAAGGGCTAAAGGAGATCTCCTCTTTGCTGGACTCAGCAGGCAGCTGGGCCCATGCTTCATCCTCTGAACAGCCTGTGTCTGAGTATCTTCCAGGCACAGCTCAYTGAAGCCCGGTCTTGTGTGTGACTCTGCCTCAGGCCCCTGCTTCAGTGGCCTTTGATTATGTGATTCTGCTGCTGATTTTCCCATTGGATCTTTCTCACTGCTGGTGAGAAGAGCCCTGTCATCCTTCAGACTGGGTTTCCCTGCCAAGGTGGCTTCCACCTCCTTCCCTTGGCCCTGTCCTCACTGCYTTCTGCTCTTCGTGTTCCTGCAGCCCTTGCTTTCGTTTTCAGCCCTTGTCTGTGGCACCTGGGATTCACCAAGGTAAATGAAGGTACTCACCAGAGGCTATTGAGCCTTTAAATGACAGTCTAGTCTGCAGCAGTAGAGCCTGTGTCACCCAGAAGATTAATGAACCAGCAGCATTTATCGTTAACTGAATGTGAAGCCAGTCAAGCCTCAATACTACTTAGCTACTCTCTATTTCTAAAAGAATTATAGCAGTGTGCCAGCTCAGCTACAGCTAAGGCGATGAGCCGCTGTCTGTTTAAAAGGTCAACTATTGTAAGATCTTGAAAGTCCATGCGGTAATTCAGACTGTCTTGAAATTTGCCATTCCTCTGGGGATGTAGCAATTATCCAGGTTTGGGTGCTCTGAAGCTTGTACCCTGCCCAGACTGAAGTCTTTGTAACCTCCTGGCTCTTTGCGATTTGTGTGTGCAGAAGCTGCTGTTCAGGTTCTCCTTGAATGGACCTCAGTTACTGGAGATCGTCCTAGTGGCTGGCATCTCTGGCCAAAGCAGCGCAGTGCTGAGTGTAAGTAAGAATGAAATTTGTAACATCCAATGAGGATGAAAAATAGTGGACTAAGAGACTAGAATGCATATATATAGCAAAATAAAGTGAATAAAAGGGTTTGTTAGCAGCCTCTTGCTGCAGTCCTAACTATTTCTGAGTGACTTACTATGATCACAAAACCTCACTGCATTTATGCTATGTAAATTGAAGCATTACAATGGCAACATTCAGTTGAAGGATGTGGTGAACTGCTCCAGCTGAGACCAACGAGAGCAATATTTCAGTGTGCTCCAAAAGCTGTGGGCTCATCCTGATGCATGTTAGAAGGAAGTGGGCATGGTCGGTAACTCCACACCAAGATGGTGCAGGTATTTGTTGTGGCTCAAACCTTTCCTRCTGCAGGTGACACAAACATCCTAGAAACAGTAGTGCTTGTGACTCAGCAAGCGAAAGAAGAACTCACTCCAAGTGTGGCTGTGTAAAGCCCTTCTAAGATGATCCATGCTACTTCATTTCTCTTCCTGCTCCCAGGAGCTATTCTTCTAATGTGGAAAATGTGTGGAATGCAGGAGGTGTGGCTGGTTGCAATTCTTTCATGTCTTTCTCTCCTCTAAGTAGGCCAAGTGACATCAGGTTTCTTTCATCAGTTCAGATGTCTCCTGTCTCAYGATATTGACAAATAAAAGAAAAAAAACATTTTCTCCATTGCTCTGTTTCTCATAAGGGTAGATAAAAGAAATAGGTTCCTTTTAATGCATCCCTTTATCTGTGCAGGGAGTTCGAAGAGACTGCATCTGCTCCTGATGTAAAGAATCAGATACAGTATTAATGAGATGCATCTCACTTCAAAACTGCTGCAACATCATATTAAACTGGGCTGAGGACTGGAAAATAGTAAATGTTTGCTCCAAATGCAAAGCACAGATCAGTCTGCTTATGACAGCTCCTTCTCTGCAGATCGTGATCAGCGTTGTAGTGTGTGTTTTTTTTTTTTCTTTTTGCTGTTGTTGTTTTGTTCATGTGAAGTGCAGTAGTAGCAAAACTGAAGGGACAGCTGAATCCCATCAGGGAGGCCACAGAATCCTATCACCCAGAAGAAGAGAGACCAGAGTGATGTTCCTGTGCTGATGGAAGTAATGCACACCCGTTTGCAATAAAAAAAAAACCCAGCACCTAAGTGAGAGGTGATGCCTCCCCCATAGTGTCTCAACAGCATGCTACAAGATGAATTACCCAAGAGCAAGCGACGRTGCGAAGGGAAATTCATTTGGGCTTTGGGGCAGTCATTACTGTCAGTTTAGCTGATAATGCACAGCTTGGCTTACTGGTTATATTTATACTTTGAAAAAAGACAGACTCCTGGCATTCTGCATTGACAAGTGTATTGTTCTCTGTAACACCAGCTAAGTCATAAGAATGGTACCAAGAATTATGAT
This sequence comes from Rhea americana, assembly GCF_003343005.1. NCBI lineage: Eukaryota > Metazoa > Chordata > Aves > Rheiformes > Rheidae > Rhea > Rhea americana. The sequence continues at coordinate 2,677,437 of NW_028186329.1, forward strand.
TTCTTTTTCTTTCCTTTCTAGAAGCCCTGTGTTTTGGGCTTTGAGATGTGTTAACATTTGGGGAGTTATCTTTTCATGCAACTAATTCATCCTGACATRTGATCAGATGTGGCAATGTGTGGAAGAAACATTATGTTTTATTTATTTATTTACTTTTGCTTTGGTGTTTCCCTGTTTTTACAGTTTGGATAGTATGTGACCTTAATGATCTATCCTGTRTCACTAAGAGCTACAGAAGTCCACAGGAGGAAATCTGTTGGCATGGATTGTGAAGCAGGTAACTGTGAATATCTGCTCTATAAATAACAAATGCAAATCTGTTTGCGAGTGATTCATGAGAACAAAGAACAGCTGTCCTTGGTCACACTAGAGGTCCTCTGGTCCACTCTCCTGTTCTGATGCTTGCCAGTAAAGGATGTATTAAAAGATTATATCAGCAGGGCAAGTTTTCAGTGGTACTTTTTCCTAAGGGTGCCTTTCTAGCACTTTGCAACTTAAAGCTTTCCTGAGTTGGAGTTTGCATCTGAATTACACGTTTTGATGCTTCTTGATGGTTCTTTCATGAATTTATGTAGGCACATTGAAACCATATATATGTTCTATATGTTGCTGYGAAGCAGCAAATTCTGCTATTTAATTATGTACTGCAGAGAGGGACTTCTGTTTTTCTACAGCCATTACTTGTAAACTTCATTTGGTGCCTCTCAAATTCTGTGTTAATCAAAATAGTTGATAATTCTCTGTTCATCTTTTACGATACCACTCATGTACCATTTTTCCCTCTGTTATTTCCTTTCTTGGCTTGAGGATCCTAATCTATCTATCTTCCCTTCCTCTAGGAGCCTCTAACCTCTATGTAGCTGGCCACTGGTGCCACCCTTCATGGTAGCTCTTGGGGCTCTACGTGAGCCCTCTGACAGGCAGCTCTTTTCTGATGTTTTTGAGAACTGCACAGGAACCAGATGAAGCTGCACCAGACTTGCACAGTGGCACAGGGATATTTTCTGTTCTCGATTTCTTTCCTAATGCTTCTTAATGTTCTAGTGGCCTTTTTGACTGCTTCTAAGTATTGATCTTACATTTACATAGATCTGTCCAAAATGACTACAGGCTCTTTCCTGAGAGATAATGGCTAATTTAAAGCCTGTCATTGCATATATATCGTTAAAAGAGTCCCCTCTCCCTATGTGTGATACTTTGCATTTATTGGTGGAGAATTTTGCCTATTATTTTATCATTAATCAATCCACTAGTGWTAGCGATACCCCTTTTCAACTCTTCTCAGTTAGCTTCTACTCTGGTTAYCCTGAAGAAGCTGTTTCATCAGTAGACTTCACTGTTCAGTCTTTCCTGTTTCAGATCATRTAAACATGTTAAACAGCACAGAATTGGCGCAGAACTTGGCACAGACTCCAGGAGTATCCTTCCTTTCTTCTGAAAATGCACCTTACTTGTTACCTTTTGTTTCTTAGCTTCTACGCAATTATTATGAATGAGTGGACCTTCCCTTTTGTCTCTTAATATTTGATGGGGACTTGACAAAGTTTTTGTAAACTGAAAGATATTACATGAACTRAAACACCTCTGTTTATACACTGGATTCCTTCTGAGAACTCTGGTGGAACTGTGACACATAAGCTGCTTTCATGCAAGCCCTTTTTTCTTTTTTGGTGTTATTTAATATTTTCCTTAATGAGGGATAGATCATTACAGTTAGTGTGTTAAACTTGTAGATGACATGAAGCCGTAAGAGACTGCAGATTTGTAGACAGGGATTAGAATTCTAAGTCATCTTGACAATCAAACTATTGTATGAAATTCAAAGTACAAAGAGGAACAAAATCAATGTATGAAATATAGGCAAAATGGATCCACTCCAGTGTGGAATGGGGAACCTATAGGCAACAGCTCTTTAGAGAACAAACTGCAAATTGTTTTGGGGCTTGGACTGAGCACAGATCAACAATATCGTGTGTTATGAAAAGAGGAAAATATCACGTGAAAAGCGGAAAATATCACGTGAAAAGCATAAGTTGAGTAGTGCTGATAGAAACTAATTCATCTGCAGAGCTTGAATACCTCATTTTTAGTATTGTCATTCTAGATAGGTGCAGACCAACTGTGGAAAGCTAAAGGGAGAGCAACAGGGATAATCAGAAGCCTAGAAAACGGGACCTGTGGGGAGAAAGGGTTGGAGTTGTTCTAGTTATAAAGGAAATAGAAGGGATCCCTTACTCTTAAAGGATGTAGGTGTTCTGCAAAGAGGAATCTGCTCTTAATATCCAGCTAGATAGGACAAAAACAAATTACAGGAATAAATGTTTGAGTATAACTTAAGCAAAACTTGCTGGTGCTATGAAGGGCTTTTTCAACAGGTTATCTGAGGAGGTCTTTAGTCTTCACTGTTGGTTGTATTTAAAAGCAGGCTGAAAAACCACCTGGTAGGATTAGTGTGTATATATATGGCTAACCCTGTCCAGGACAGAAAGATTCACTCTTGGATCAGTTTTTCGTTATTTTGAGAACTACATCTTGAACTACATTCTATGCAACCCTGGATSAAGCGTTTCTGTTCCACTTGTGTATTTCCTCCAAAATGAGTCATTTATGGTGTCTGATTCTATTATAGTCTGACATCATTCAGTCTGCTGGAGAGTTAGCAAAGTTTCCAACTATTACAGTGTTTTCCGCTCTTGCAGTCTTTCTAATCTAATTAATGTTTCAAGGTCACTTTTACCATCCCCATCTGGGCGAGGGGTGATGATATTGCCCTCTTTATTTGGCTGTGTAATCCATTGCGTAGCCGTAGAACTTTCTCATGCATTAACATCTGTTATGCAACTTTGAGATTTCTCTTGCATGTGTTTCTCTAATGGTGCAACTTACTCTGTCATTGCTATGTAGTTTGCACCTTGCTCCTGCTGTTTGCCATCATGTAGAAGGAGTCAGATGATAATTCATAATCAGTTTAAACTGTCTATTTTTAACCTATGAGCTTAAGATGCTTCATCTATGTCAGCATACATAATATTTAGCTCCTGATTCTCAAGTAGCGGAGTCTATTGTTTCTGATTAACGAACCTTAGAGAAGTTGGCTGTAAATGCTTCAATCTCTGGTACTTTTTTCTTGTCCTTGTTCTTCAATGTGATTAGTGATATTAAAGTAAGGGAAGATACTGCTCTAAGTTTCTTGTCTCATGTCATGTGATGACATTTTCTTTTGCCATCTGATTAGGAAGAGGAGGGAACAGTGTTGGGAGGATTGTCAAGTCAAGGGCTTGTGTAAGGAGAGAAAGTGTAAGTGTGTGTGTGTATCTGTGTGGCTATACAGGGGCATGCCTAGTTTCCCCATCCCTGTTCCTGTTGGTGTCCCATTTAGACTTCTGATGGATTAAGAGTATACAGCCATGTAAAAAGAGTAGGGGTGGGGAGAAAAAGGTGATTTCCAGAAGTTCTTCGTTAGGAAGTACTATGATCTGCAGGCACTTCTATCAATTCAGGAAAAATGGTAAACCATTTTAAAAAGTATTTTWAAACATATCCATTAGTTAGACTGTACCAAAGTAAGTCAGCACCACGTATGTCAATTTGCTCTATAAGGCCAAGCAAGACTGGGGATTGAAGGGTGGCAAATATATTGCTCTGGTTGTGCCGGTCTTCAGCTAGCAGCAGAGGCCTCATCTGCATGCTGAAAGCAGTTRATACACAGCCTCCTTATAATATGAGGTCTAGGGATCTAGATAAAGGTTATTTCCCGCAAGCACCAGGCCCTGCCAGTCCTCGCTTCTCTTGGCTCTCGGTCGCGTTTTGTTGTACGCGGAAGGGTGACCTTCCTGCAGAGCTCTGGCCGCATATGAYTTCCACATTTCCTAGCAAAGGGAAAACAGGCTGGTTGTCTACTAATAATACAGCACTAGCTCTGCTCAGTTCATGAGCATGGTCGCCTGGAAACTGCTTTAGTTTGCAATTACACTGTGGCCAGATGCTCTTCATTTCCCTTGCGCTGCTGCCTGCTGCTCTGTGTGACTGCTGCTGTGTGAGCTGTGACATCGAATGCTCAGAAGAGAGGAAGTGCACTCCTGGAGAACGAGCATCGTGTTTTGCTGGTTTTAAAGACAACTGACAGGTTGAAGCATGTTAGTCCCATTAACATAATAAGACTGATGCACCATCACATTTGATACCTGCATCCTTAATCAAATCCCTCCCTCGCTCATCTCTTCTGTCGGGGTTCACTCATGTTCAGAAATCGCCGAGTCCCATGCCACTGCTTTTCAAACTAGGCGGTTTGTCTGCAGGCACTTGTTTTTCAAAGCCTTTAATACTAACATTAAAGGAGTGCTCACTAATAAACAGACATATGTAGTTGAAAAGGAATTTCTCTCTTTTGAATATTCATACACATCAGTGCATTCTCCTATGGAAAATATTTAAATGTTTTTCTGTGAGGCAGAAATATTCATCATCACTGCAATCTGTCTCTAACTTTTATCCAGAGAACTTTCTACCTCTCACTTCTTCTATATTATTCTTCTATAGCATCTTCCATTTAAGAATGTCAAAGAAGTTTACAGATGGCAATAACTTCCCAGCACTGCTGAAAGAGCAAAAAGATTTAGCCTTATGCTAGAGCTGAGGAATGGAAGGTGCAAAAAAAGATCACTTATTAGGAATGTAGCAGCAAACAGCTGTGACAGAGGGAAGTGCCTCATACCATCAGTTATCCATCTCCATGACTGGGGCAAGCCACCCTTTTGTATCTGCATTATCAGTTTGGTAATATAGAAGGAAAATCACACAGCAGAGCTGGAGGTTTTATTCTGTTTTTCAAATTCTGTAGGATAAAGAAGCTTCTAAAATGTATCACAGTTTGAAGCCTTGAAACATACAGTGCTTCTCTGCTTCAAATAAAGTACAGGGCTGGACTCTGTGTTACAGCAGAAGGAAGGTTTAAGCGTGAAGCTAACRGGGCTTTTGGAGAGAAGACAGTGGCTTGGAGGGGCTTTTCAGAAGAAAGCGTGGTGGTCTTATGGGTGCTGATGGGGAACAGGGTGGTGAGAGTACGAAGAAGACCCTTCCTCTTCTTGGGTGCCAGGCAGGACCTCCCCAGKGTCAGCAAACCTATGTAGCATCAAGGAGGTGCTGGCATTTTGAGGGATCTCATTTTAAGTGCTGTATTATCCTGCCCTATTGCCTGGCAGGAGAATTTTGTCTAATATGATCACAACAGCCTCTGGCCCATCTGGGTCCCTGCAGTCTGAACCCACYGCTCTTGGGAAGAGCGAGTGGGAGTCAGGGCTGGTTGAGCTGGTGGAGGCAAAGATGCTCAGCAGGAGCAAAAGCTGTTGGCTCCCGGCCCCCTGAGCATCCATGTGTGGCTTCCCCCTGCTAGCTGCCCTGTTTCAGGTTGTTAAAACCTACCTTTCTTTATGTGGTGACTAATGTTTTAATTCCAAGTTATCATCAGATTAACGAGCTCGTCTTCAGATGACATATGGCCTTGAACGTTTCTGTAAAGTCTCACTGGGAAGATTTTAAATTTTAGTAATATCCCAATTCTCTGAACCTGAACAGCCGTTTCCGATTGAAAGCAGTGTACAATAAATCTCAAATCTGTTTTGTGTTGATATGAGATCCTCTGAGAAATCGTGCTACTGAATGGGAACATCTTAAAACTTGTTTACTCTCATACTTGCTTACTCTCATCCTCGTAGGTGCAGAAATAATTTCTGTGATTCACTGGTGAATTGTTCTTCAAAATGTGCCATGGTCTGTAGTGTGTATCAAAATACAACTCGTAGTCCTCAATCAAAGATGGAAATATTTGTCTCAGACTGGAGTGAATCCTGCTTGCCTCTTAATGTTGTATAGAATTAAGAAAAAAGTGACTTATGCAAGCAAATAGAGGGTGTCTATTCCAGTGTGAACTTATTTGAAAAACAAATGCTGTGGAATTAAAATGTCCTGAAAATGTGACCTAAAGAAAGAAAATTTATTTTAATTTTATGTTGAGACTTTGCAAAGCAGAAAAAAATCCACTTCTAATTTCYCTGAGGAGAAAAAAAGAAAGAGACTGCCTCCACAGCTAATAAAGGGTTTAAAAGGAAATGTATACTATGTGGATACAGTGAAGCATAGAGCAAAGCTGTGCTATAAGCACGTTATCCCTCTTTTTCAAAATTTGCTAAGGTATATTCACCTGTTAAAATGGAAAAGGTGTGTGTGTACATGTATACATGTATATATGTATGTATATATATGTTCTTGCTCTTTAGGAGTTGGATCTTTTGGTGACAATCAGCATGTCTTAYAGGAGATGCAGGAATGCTGAATGGATGGAATGGGATCTTCTCCTGGACAGCAAGAGGTTTGTGCAGGTGTCAGTCACAGCTGAATGCTGCCACCCTTCATCTTGTGGAAGCAAAAACATCAGAAGGGCTTTCATCAATAGGAACAAGACTGGATTTACAGGATCTTTCTGGCCTGCTCTTGTAGAAAGAGCTGTGTGGGCTGGATTTCGGTATTCATGTGGCAAACATATGACCTCAATRTCCCAGAGGTCTGCCCTTCCTCTTATCAGGATCAGGGCTTTTCTAGAAACACAGTAGTAGTAGTATAAAAGCTGTATCAGGATTAGCAGGAGATTTCTGCATTCCTCACCAAGATGATACTCCACAGGTTAGTTCAAAATGACAGCTGTTAAACTCTTCATATTGTATCATAGAAAATGATAAAGAAGGAGCAGATCYAGTCTTTTGGGGATGCCATTTATGTTATAAATATTTAGTGTATTAATTATGTTAGTGGGATTTATTTTTTCTTTGATCTAATGCAAGTTCTCTGGTGGAACTGACTTTTTTTTGCTACATACCATTGAGATATTGAGATTCCTTAAAACTCTCTATAAACYGTCAACTGAAAAAATAGAAAAACATATGCAAATATTTTCTCCGTTTTCAGAATTGCTCTCTATTATCAGTTCTCATAGACTTTAGAATCTGAAAAGTTTTTTGTGTTTTTTTGTTTTTTGTTTTTTTAGTAAAACCTCATGAAATGCAAAGATGCAAAACTTGTAACAGCCTCTTGCATTGCATTCTAGTAGTCTTTGTTTCCTGTCATTATAAAGGCAGTCAGCTAGATTTTACATACTGAAATACGCAATGTAAGAGCAAGTGTAGCCGTGGGAATGCGTAGTGCCCCCAGTACGAATGGTTTTGTTCTTGCAGCTTATGGAGAGCCTGGGCTGGGCTGGTGAGACGTGCTAGCCTGGAGAGCGGCAGTGATGGAGCTTGGGCCGTGCAAGCAGCATCTTGTAGGGCACAGAGCTATGACTCTCACTTCAGTTACCCAGGTGATTTTTTCTATAGTGTAACTCCTTTTATGCAGCACTGGTTTTATTTCTCTTAATTCTATACAATTCTAGAGGTTTTTTTTTGTTTGTTTGTTATCCTTTTCTAATTTCTGTGTAGATGGCATCCCCTTGCAGTGGGGACCCACAAAACTGAACTGATTTTTTGATGTTTCTCAGTGCCCRTCTTTTCCCTTTGTTTCTACAGTTTGTCCAAGAACTCAAGAGAGAATGTGTGAAAAGCTAGTAAAAGCTGGTTTAAGAAGCAACAGGTATGCACGTATGTTGTTAATATTACCACCATCATTTTGTCTTTGCCATTTCATARCTGCGTGGCACATACGTAATGAACGACTGAAAATCTCTCCCCCCCCCCCCACACACACTAATGTGTTTTTCCTTTATTTTATTTTTCTTCTTTTTAAAGAAAGCTGAGTTATTTGTTTCTTTTTTTCCTGATCTGGTCTATTGTACAACTTGGGACTATAAAAGCTTATTGCTGTAATTCAAGCTTAGTCTATTGAATTAAGTGGGAACAGGACCAGGCTCTAATAGCATTTTCTGCAGAGGTGCAAAGAGCACAGAGCAGGCAGCARCTGAAGGAACTAATTGTCATGAGAAGTGCTGTTCGAACAGAAGCAGATGCAAGTTCTTAATGACTGTGCAACAAATGTTGGCTGGCAAGGTTTGGTGTGTCCCCCCCTCCCCAGTGGCCAGGAGGTGATGGCAATRTATTGTACTGATGAGAATAATAAATACATCAACAGTGCTTAGGAAAATGAGTGTGATTTCATCAGCTGCCATGCAGCTACAAACCATTTCCCTATGTTTTTCTTCTCTRATGTGTTATACTGTAAGAAATAATAGCCAGCTACAATATATACACCTCCTCTTTTTTTTTTTTGGTTCTGGAAAGACGGTATCTGAGAAGCAGTGATAAAGCTGATCTAACTCAGCTTGGCCTAAGAGAACTGAGCCTGCTGGTGCTGTTTGCAGGGTGGTGTTGATATAGGGCATAGGGAGAGCTGTATCCCTATTTGGGAGTRAAGCTGGTATGCTGGGCAAGAAAGCAAGAGAAAAGTAGTAGTAATAATGATGATAATGTAGCATCTCATGAAAGAAAAGCTGGCACCCAATTGCTTCTGTGACATACTTCCTCTCTTCTTAACTTATAACAACTCTGTTGAATATAAACTTCAGCACTTGATCTCTTTCTATTTTATAATACAAGCTATGAAGCTTTGAACAGTATTCATAATCTTTGCAAGAATACACATATAGTATTTGCATATTTTTACCAAAAAAAAAACAGTAGTTAATTCTATTATACTGTGTATTGAATGTGTTTGCTTTGACATCACAAAGTAGTGTGTGAAAGAGCATGCTCAGAGAGGAGCTATCAAATCAGTTCTTTAAAGAAGAAACCATAAATGTTAATACAGAATGATTACTCTCTGGACATCATGCTTGAGTAATAATAATAATTATATATCAATAATTATTCCAAAGACATTGTCAAAATATAATACTATATTTCTTATTTTTCTTAGTGTCATTGTGTTTCATAGAAAAAGRACTCTGCTATTATGTATTTCTAGTTATGGTCTACTCAAGCTTTGTCTTTCTACAACAAAATGTATCAGGTTTAACACTCATTAACCCAATCATTTCAGTTAAAATAATTTCTGGCCAGAATGAYTGTCATCACAAATGTATTGGCCTATCTAGAGCCTCAGCTGGTTTATGGGCACATTTCTGTGGACAGGTTTAAGCAGATGCAAGCTCATTTCTCATGGGCCTGCCTTGGCTGGAAGCCAGATGTGGTCAGAAAGCTGCACAGTGCTACCAGGATGGGACTCTTCTCAAGCTAGTAAGTCCTGCTTAGAGATGGGGCATGTTAAATCAGGTACTATGCAGCTTCTGACTGGAATTGCTTGTTTATGGCCAGTTTGGAGTATGGGCACTCCCTGAACGGGCAAGCTGTGTTTCTCTATCCCCCTCCATGGAGGCATATTCTGTATATATAAACATTTTTTAAAGTGGTCATCGGGAAGGCACGTAAAACTTTTGTCCAAGTATTTTCTGGAATCASTGGAAATCTTTCCATTAGCTTTAATGGAGCCATATGGAAGACATAGATAGTTTTCCYTACTGAGTGTTTTACTGTTTAGCTTTGCTGCCATACAGGGAYGAAGCTCTGGGAAAACCTGCTGGTAACTCTAAAGTGAGTGGCAGAGTTCCAGGGGCAGGATTTCACCCACAGGTTTCATCCTGCTGCACTCCAGGCACTATATGAATTAAAAAAAAATACTTTGTTTTGTTTCTGTTTTGTTTTTTCCTCCTATAAAGTGGGTCTGGAGCCTCTGCTCTTGTGCCRCTTCCCTTGGTATTCGGCCAGAATGGAGCTGCATGCTGACAGGGACAAGCCACGCTGAACGGCCGAGGGAAGTCCCTACGAAGCTATAATGGGTTATTTTAGGGGAATACAYGTTGCATTTAGCTTTGGTAGTTTGTGGTGTTGTGCTTAACAGAACATTTGAGCACTAGGAAAGACTATGAACGAGTAATTTGGTTACGTTGTGATTTAATCCTTCTGCCACGCTGCTGCCCCTCCTTAGCCTTGTGGAGGTGTCAGGCCAGTGCAGATAGCGGGCAATCCAAAGCTGAGGCAGGGCAGCACGCTCAGCGGTGCACAGGGCCCTGCTGGTGGTGGGCCCTGCTGGAGGATGGCACCAGCTGGCTCCTGCCCGAGTGCCAGGCTCAGTACTAAAGCTGGATTAGGTGGGGAGAGGTGGCATTTCCAGAGCCCAGGGAATAAATGTGGTGCTCAGAGTTATGTATAAGGCTGCTCTGTCTATGCAAAGAATTAGGCATGATGGAAAGTTGCCTTGGAGGGTAGGGGGGAGAGAGACAGAGAGGAAGTGTAATGCAAAAACTGGTCTTGGTATCCTTATGCATAGGAAATCCTATGGTTAAGTCTCAGTATAGTGGAAAAAGGTGAAAAGAGTGACCTCTCTTCTTGGATGCATCTGTCCATAGGAAATATCTGTTTGTACCACATTAACCTCTTTAACTGCTGYTCAAGTTTAAGTCTCAATGGCAAATTGCACTTTTAGTCTGATAACCTAGTTTCTGCTGCTGTCAAAGCCTGGGAATTTGCTCAAGATTGCCTAAGCCTCACATAYATAATACTATGATTTTAGTAGTACGGTATAGCAGACCTTTCTGTAATACTAGTCCCCATTTTATGCTGTGGAAGGAATCCTTAGGGCTGTATATTGTGAACAATACTAGTTGAAAGCAAGGCCTTAAGCAAAGCCACTTAGCTTCATTTCTTCCTTCACTTGTTTGCTTCTTGCCTAGTTCAGCTTGAGTCCAATTACTATTTTATCCTGACATAAGGGTTGTAAATGTAATAATTACTGTGATATTGCAGTTCTGGCTGAGAATGCCTTTACTAAAGATTATTTATAGATGACACTTTATAAATGACTAGAGGCAAACTAGGAGAAAACCTCAAAACAGGTCTCCACAGACCGCAGACTTTGCCTTGTGCGTTTGGCAGCACACTGTATGGCAGAGTCACTGATTCTCAGGTCTGCTCGATTCCTTCACTGGTTTGTACAGTACTCCAAATAGAAACAAAAAGGTTTTTTGCAAAACAGGACATGAAATCAGCAGGTCATTGTTGCTATTTTGGGAAACTGAGAGATTATTAAATGCAAAATTTAAAACAAACAAGCAAAAAAAAACAAAAAAAAAAAAAAAAACCCTGCTTGCTTTGCTGGGTTTTAATGGCCTTTTAAATAAAGAGTTCCTAACCTTCCACCAGTCTTATAGGTAGGTTGTTGACTTTTGAGGGCAGAAATTAATCTTTCTTCTTGTAGGAGAACACAGATTTACATTCTGTATTATATAATCACTGGAGAATTTAAATTTATATTTTTGAGAACTTTTTGTGCKCTGTATATCAGTCTGGCTCAGAATCCTCAATGATGTAGCAGTATTTATTCTTGGTTATTTTAAAAGCTCTAGAGTCATATGAGAATACAAGAACTGTCCTAATTCAACAATGTTGAAAACTGATTTCTGCTGCAATTCCAGCAAAGCAAAAATACCTCATTAAAATCTTTGTTACTTAATGCAGCTTGGCATGCTTTTTATAACTAGGTTAATGAGACATTTCTTCAAATGTCTATCTGTGCCAGGGGGCGGTAGGGTGTCAAATGAGTTAATTTGATTTTTTWAAAAAATTACATAATTTAAAATTCTGATAAAAGGAGACAGCATCTTCTGCATTATYGAGCATTTGAAACTTAAGCCTGTTTTTACATTAAAATGGTGTGAAGACACTTCCTTAATTCTCTTCATTGACCTAGAAGATGCAGCCCTCTAAAATAGTTGGTTTCAAGCCAAAAACATCTGTCTAGCAAGAACATGTTTCCCTTGTTGAAGAAAACTAACAGTATCAAAGCAGCCAAGATTCTTGGTGAGGCTATAAAGACTGGGCAGGTTCGTTAGCAAAGAAAGAGATACAGAACAAATGTGTGCTTGAGTAGAGGAAGGTTTTTATGATTTATACTCTTCTTATACAAGCCAAGTGAATCTATGACCAGCTATTCCAACCCTGCCCTAACACTGTGATCATGCTTGCCACCAGCTCCTATTCTGTTTAAGAGTATCTTTTTTTGTTGTTTGTTTTGGGGCCAGGGGGAGGAACTGCACACACCTCACCAACCCTCAGTGACTCTGGAGCGAGGGGCAGTAAAGGTAGGGATGAAACTTGTCCACTCTAAATTCTGTTCTCATTTACCACAAACCAAAATTTTAGTTTCATGCTGGGCGAATGAAAAGCATACTTAATAAAATAAATTCCCCCCCCCACCACCACCTCCAAGTCGTAACCCACACTCTATACAAAAAGTTTTTATGGGATCACATCAGGGCTATTCTGGGAGAGAGCCGCTCTCAGCCACTGTACCTTACACAAGTCACCCGATGCCAAGTAGCTGCGCTATGTCCTTATGCGTAGGTGAGGTACAAAATGCTGTACAATTATTCCTCTCCTTCTCCTATTCATATCCTCCTGCAAAAACATTGGCTTGCATCGCTGCCCCTTGTCAAGCGCAGCCTTTTATAAAAACAGCAAGTTTTTGCGGGTCGGACACCTGCTCTTGCCGAATGAAGGCAGTCGAGGCATCAGTCCAAAGCCTCTGCTGTTTGTGGAGCCCGTTATAATGCTCTTGCCATTGCCACAGTAGTCCTAGGAAGCAGCTCTCCTTTCTCACACTTGATAGGGTTAGTGTGTAGAGAGTGCTTGTCTTGCTTTCTCATCTAAATGTTATTTTCAGAAAAGCAAGTCTTCCCTCTCATTTTCAGAAAATTATTCTTTAATTCTTGTTAATTACAACACCGTCTCCTCATTTAGCGGCACACTATTTTCTACAAAAGGCATTAGCTGAACATAGAAATGCAGTCTGGGATCTACGCCCTGGTTGCTTAATCTGAGTTGCTGCTGAGACAGGGGTGGCATCCTGCCTCTCCAGCGTGGTGCTCCTCAAGAGACAGGGAACCTTACAGACTCTGTAGCTTCGTTGCTGAAATAGTCTCTGATGTGTTGCCTGCTGCTTATCCTTTGCAAGGTGCACCACAGAAACCTTGCAGATTTTCTGCTCATTTGTATAGTGATTACGTTTTTAACCACAAATAAATCAGTAAGATGTATTCAGCACCAAAGAATTATTCTTTAGATCAGCCTTTAATTTGTAAAGTATATGAAACAGATTGTGTGGCTGTCAATATTAGTAATATTTGAGTGAGACAAATTGCATCCAGTTATTCATCCATACTGTATTCTGTATTTTTCTCAAAAGCCCAAAGGTTACAGATTTCTTTACACTTCTTGCTTGCATAAATAATAAGCGATGTTTTGTGAGCTGCTTTGGGACACTATTAATAACATTTTTATCTCTGCACACAGCAGACCTATAGAACAAATGTATTAAAGATTAGAATGTTATGTGGTATGGCTCTGAAGCCTGACTTATGCAGATAAACGATCCAGCATAAGAATGCATGTTGTTTCCATTTCTGTGGAAGGGAGAATGCAGGCTTATAAATAAAGCTGTTTGTATAATTTTAGCTTTAAATGAGTCTTTTTGAAGCTGTTTCTTGGAAGCATTTTCCATTAAGATTTGGTAGAATTCCAGTAACTATTCTGGAGAAGTTTTGCTGTGCTTATTGTTTGATTTAAGCATATGAGCATACTGGCAAAACCACATTGCTTCCTAAATTTTAACTACTTACTTCACTCGGACTCTACGTTGTATTTCACCAAGCCTAATTCTTCACAACCAATTCTAGGATATCGCAACCCATTCAGTATGTAGGTGATATTCGTTAAAACCAAATATAACAATTTCCAAAATACTAGCAGGGGGACTGTCCTGGAGGACAAAGGTAGAGGCTCAGAAAGGCTTTTGTGTCCGCAAGTTCCTCTTTGGTAAGTCCCAGAGAATCTAATAAAATTTTATTGCAGAGGTATCTACTGAGAAGCAGGAAGGATCTACTTCTCTATTAAATTCCACAGATTTTTGGAATAATGTATAAAGGTGCCTTCTGATTTCATCCTGATTCTTGCTTCATAATAAATGCAAGAGGTAGAGCTTTCAGTGTGAAAAGCTGAGGTGGTTTATACAGCCTGGAAATACAGTTTTCCAAGCAGCAGGCCTGTGTCATTAGCACGCTCCTTGGGCTGGGACTGCCACCGGTGGGCTGTGTGCCCTGTTCTTGTTGCACAGAGCCCAGCAGTCCAAGGTTGGGCTGTTCTTTCCTCCGATCCTTGCCTTCCTGCTCTCCTCCTCCCCATGTTGTCGAGGACAGGTAGACCTTCCTCAGCGGCAGCAGCTGTGAGAGAAGCAGCTGCTGGAGGAACCAGTTTGGGATTGGGGTCAGGGAGGGAAGGTTTATTAATGTTGGGGCTGGGATGGCAGAGCAAGTGTCATGACTGATGCCATTAATTTGACTACAGGACTGGTATTAACTGCTGGCTGCAGAAGTGATGGACGGATACTGATGAGATGACGCCCGTTGTCCGTCTCCGTCCTCCCACCCTGCAAAACACACACACACACACGCGCACACACACACACCCTGAAAGAAAACACTGCCCAGACTGTTTTGTGGATAGCTTTTGCATTTTGATTTGTTTGGGTTTTAATTAGGGATAGGAGATTAATGCAAGCCTTTGTGGGCTAGCGATAAATGTTGGAGGCACCTGTGTTAACGGTGTTTTCAGGATAGTGTTTTCTCTGCTGAGCTCTCGTGGATGTGGCTGGACTGGACAGCTGTGTTTGTAGGAATGACCGGCCAGTTGTGGTGACCCCTACTGTCATGCTGCTGTGGGTAGTAAATGCTGATAATGTACATGCCCCATAGGAGTGGGATGAAGGAGAAGAGGAGAAGGACATAAGGTCAGCCTATCTGTAAAACCCTGAAGTGCTTGCATGGAGCATTTCTGGGCTTTGCTACYAGCATTTCTGTAACTGAAACTGTGTTTCCTCCTGATGTAAATTAGGGTAATGCCATGCAAGCCAATGGTATTACTCTGCATTTACACCACTGCACAGAGAGCAGGATTCAATTCCTTGTACTTAATCATCCCAATAATAATGGTTTATATTATAAATTCTATCACRGTTTGCACAGAGACAGATGATCAGCGATGGATGCCTTTGGATATTAGATGTGGAATGGATATTTATCATACCAAAATCTGGACATTTTTGTATTAAATAGATGGCAGTAAAGCATTGCAGAGTTTATAATCCTAATTAAATTGTTGTATTTTTAGTATGGAAACCTTGAAACTACAAGCCTTGGTGAGCTATGATGAATGATGCAATCATTTCTGTACTGTAGAGTTAATGTCTTTTCTTGCTGTGCAGTACTAATTTAAGGAAGACTCACCCAGACAGTCTAAGATTCTCTTTCCTTTTCTTTCTAGCGTAGAAATACAATACCAATAACATGACAGTTTCCTCAGGTAATTAAACCCTTTTCTTGTAAACACTTTAGCACCAGTATTCATTGTACATTATTGTAGATGAAGTTTGYGTAACTTTCAGAGGAGAAGGAAAAATAAGTTTTCCAAATTGAAAAATCTCTGAAATCTTGAGTTCTCTCAACTATTTGACACTGTCTGTGTATCCATGAAAGATTTTTTTCACTTCAAAGTCAGCAGAGGGAAGGAGTGGTTATAGTGCTCATGACCCTGTGTCAGATCTAAAGAAAGGCTTGAGCTAGGTATGTGGGATACAGTGGTACTCCTGGAAGTGCCTGAGCATGTGACTGCATCTCCTTCTGATACGAAAGCTCTCCAGGTACCTGCTACTGTATGATGCCCTTGTGGCCAGCCYGTCTCCAGTCTGAGTACCTTGGTGCCTAGCTCCAACATAAACCCTGCTGATGCCCAGAAATGGGAGRAGGATGGCCCTAGATTTTTTGAGCATTCCTATCTCATGGAAGCTACATGCTTCTGATCACCCTTACTGAAAAGCAGACAGATGTGAAATAAACATTAAAATGTGGCTTTAGCAGGAGTTCACGTACATGGCTCTAAGACCTGGGAGTAAAGGCGTTTTTCCATTATGCTTTCCTTGCAGCAGGCTAAACTGCTTCATGAATTCTCTCCTGTAATTATGAGAGTACATGTCCATCCTTTTTTAACAGAGGGGATCGTTGCAAGAGTTAGGGCCATATACTATAACTGAGTTTGCATTGCATGTTAACAATAGATGAGTTATGCCAGCTTGTGCATCAGCTTGCAGATTGTTGGCAGGGCAGCCAGCTTGAGGGGAATAAAAGGACTATTATATTTCAGGTCAGTGTCTTTGAGCACACATGGCACTAAAGCCAAGAAAATATTTAACTTCCAAGTGAAGAAAAGCATTATACAGGCAGGGAGAATCCCTTTGAGGGATCTGTCAGGTTCATTGTCAGACTTGTTTTARTTTCTTGGAAAGTGGTACAAAAGTTTGTCATTCATTTCCAGGAATGAGAAGCTTTATTAGCAAGCTAAGAGCGTACACGTTCAAGAACAACTTAATTGGGTAATGTAGCTGAAGAAAGGCAACCATATGTAGTAACGATATCAAAAACCTTAAACAAACTAACAAGCATTTGAAAAGGTCACAGCAGTTCRTAGATTACCTGTGATGGTGAAAATAACTGAAATGACTTTTTTTTTCTTCTTGTTTTTTTAAGGAATATACATTGTAGTACACTTACATAAGATAGTTAAATTCTCAAGGCTACTGACACTATCAGTACAATATTTTTGATAGTCATTTTCTCAGATACTCTTGGGTACAAAAGCTCCAAGAAAATCATCCGTACAAGATTTAGGACTCCTAGGGATATGAAGGCTCTAGCAGCAATTTTCCCTATAGGTCTCTTAATGTGGGGGACAAATAGCTCTATGATATGAGGTCTTGAAGAATTCAGAAGGACTGGCTGTTGCCMACTGCAAGAAGTTTTTGGTAAACACTGCACTGCTGAGAAATTTTTTCCCCCCTCTAATAAATTAAAATTAGAACACAGTTGAAAAAAGAAACTAATAAACTTCAGACTCCATAAAAATGCTGGTTTTTTGACTCCTGTGAATCAAATGGCTTATTTGTATTACAGTGTAGATTGTATTTTGAGCTTTTGCTAGTATGAGGTTAAATTCTAGTCATTCAGTGACAGTCTAGTGATGTTGAGTAAGATCCTGTCTGTGGTGCATATCAAATAAAATCAATAGAACTATAATAAAGGATCATTCCAGTCGGACTTACCGTAATTTCTCTGTGGGAGCTAACCCACTTCCTTACTTCATTAGTATGTTAGTCCCCATCTCACTCTTGTAGACAGGGAGATTCTTTAATTAGTGACTATGGCTCTAAAGACATGCTCAGAATAAGTAGATGAAGATGTACAGCTGGGACACTTGCCCACGGAACAGCCAGAGCTCATGCCCGTGCCTTCCTGTTTAACAGGTCAATAAGGCAAGAGCCATTTAAGATGAGGTAATGTTACAGTACATTAAAATAAGCCCCAAAGTCATTCCTTCTATATCTCATAGAAGACTCATAGACTCATCTGTCTTCCTGGAACTGTGACAAGATGAAGAAGTTCTGCTGTATTTGATATCTGCCTATCCTAAGGTCTTTTTAGGACGCCATCAGCACGATTTTAAAGGCAAGTAGTGACTGTTCTGCTGCCCTGCATCTGCCCCGATTGCCACTTCTATGATTTTTTCACTATAGAAAGCATGTCAAATACAGTATACTCTGTCTCATCCTGTTAAGTTTATCTTAACAGTGGCTAGGGTAACAATCTCTTCTGTTTTTTTGCAAAGCTCATTATCTTATTAATCCATAAATAGTTACGTGATCAATTATCTGCGAGTTCCTTAATATAATTTGAGTGACAAGAACATCACCTGCTTGGAGAAGGAAAGGGGGTCACTAAGCGCATCTCCATCTGGTCTGGAATGACTAATTTTGCAAAACTGTCAACAGCCTGGGAAATTTTATACTTGGTCTCTCTACGGAGTTAGCAATAGTAGCATGTCACCATAATCCTCTAGCAGGTTTATAACATGCCTGCTTCTTAGTGAGGTAGGTGGCTATATTTCATGTTATTCAGTGGCATGTTTATCACATCTTTTACTATTGTCTCTAGAAGCAAGATCAAAGCAAAAAAGCCAGAATTCAACTTTGTATGTTCTTTGACAYTAGACTTTCTGTTCAATTAAAATCAAATGATTGAAGTACCCAAGCATGAGCTGGTTGCAATGACGGTGAGACTCCTTAGCACAGGCCRTAGTAGAGGAAAGCTATTACTCCATAGTCTTTGCTCACAGTTGTGGTATTACAGCAGTTCCTGAATATTCAGGAGATAAAGAGGAAACTGTCTCAGAAAATATTAGCTCTGTAAAACAAACAAACAAACAAAAACCACTGGAGACAGCATTTCCTAGGCTTTCTAAATAATCATGGCATAAAGTCTGTGTGCTGCAATTTGCTTTAGCAATTGAAGWGCTTAATTTATGCCCTGATTAGTGTAGAAGGACTTTTATACCTATGCAAAATTTCGGTAATGCTTTAAGGGGGAAGAAAGTTCTGTATGGGCTACTTTGAAGAAAAGGGAGAGAGGCCACAAGGAGGAAGCCCTCCTCTGCATAGAACTTTTAAGTGGGTACCTAGTGTTGTAGATATTAATTCATTAGTGCTAAATTTCKGAACCAAGACCTAATCCTTCAAATAATCTGTATTTTGTGTTTCCTGCCCAGAAATTGTGTGAAATTCTCCTTCCTGGTCTTCTAACAGAAATTTGCTAGAGGTAATAAAGGGAGTTATCTGGCATGCCAGTGCTGGTAGGGCAAGAGGTGGTAGCTCTTCATAGATCAACTGGTATAGCTAGAAAAAAAGAGACGAGCTTTTAGGCACTTGAGCCCTTCTTAGATTTCATATAGTAATCTGCCAAGTTATGGTTTGAGAACATGCCCTGAGTTTAAYTTACATTGAACAACTTGGAGAGGAAAATGGCTGGTAGGAGAGAGGTATTGGAGGCATCAGTGTAGAGACAGCTAAGGAGTTTGTTCAGCTCCTAGAGACAGAGACAGATGGACAACTATTGCTTGTTGGATATGAAGGATTAAGCATAGGTGACGTGTGAGAAAAAATATGGTAATGTACAAAACCAATACTTCTCTTGAATCTGTGATTTTTAGCGTATAGTTGGTTTACTAATTCCAGTTCCCAGACAWTTTTTTTGAGGATGTTTGTAAATATAGACTAAGACATCAGATTATTTTAGTCATGGGGTCTATCTGTACTTTGTGGACTCTGAGTGAATTCATTTTAGTGCCTAATGGCTGATTGGTTTCACCCAACCTGTTTCTATCTGGGTGCAGCGGGGGCGGCCGCTCGGCAGAGGAAGGTGAGCCGAGAGCCGAGTGGTGCCGGGCAGAGAGGAGCAGCAGCCTCGCCACAAGAAGCTGGGGCGCAGGGTGCAAGTCCTGGTCAGGATCGGGGCCAGAGGTGGTGTCGGGTTCGGTACGGCCCAGCGATCCCCTGGCAGGGCTGTGGTGGCCAGGCAGGTCCAGGAATGAGTAGGTGACAGTTAACCATGCAATTTCAACTACTTTCACAGGTGAGTGTGGCTSGTGTAAGGCTTTCATCTAGGGGTTTCTGATAGGTCTTGGGATAAGCTTGCCTTCAGAGAGCTGCTGTTTCTGGTGGTGCTTCTCAGGGGGGCTCTCCCTTTCGTTCAAGGCAGTCAAACCTTGCAGCTGGTTGAACATCCTTTGGCCAACGTGCAGCTGGCAGGGCCATTGCACAGGGCTGTGGCCT
The DNA here is from genome assembly GCF_003343005.1 of Rhea americana. Lineage (NCBI taxonomy): Eukaryota > Metazoa > Chordata > Aves > Rheiformes > Rheidae > Rhea > Rhea americana. The sequence continues at coordinate 2,697,183 of NW_028186329.1, forward strand.
GTCTTCTATCACATGAAAAACTTGCTTAATGGAAGCAATGTTTCCCTGTTCAGTAGTCACCAAGTATATGGTCTGAATAGTTCTTTCTGAAAGCGAGGAGNCAAGTATATGGTCTGAATAGTTCTTTCTGAAAGCGAGGAGTAACTCCATGCTTATTTCATGATAATGCTTTCCTTAAAAAAAAAAAGAAAAAAAAAGAAAAAGGAGAATAATGATCTTTTAAATTCATTTATTATTCTACTGGCCTTCAGCTTGGTTGTAAAGAAAAGTCCAATTAAAAATGCTTCAGTAAGCACACAGAAGACTCCATTTTATGGATGGTTGAATTAGAAAATAAAAAGTCATTACCTGTGAAATATCCTAATTGAATTCTTCATCATAGGGTCAAATGTATTTTTTTAAAGGTAACGTTTAAAACAGACTGGTTTCAAAGTATGCTTTCAGAAGTCTTTTTTTTTTGTAATTTCCAAATATACCTTTCAGTTGTACCTTTATATTTTGAAGGTTAATGTGCACTTTTCAAGTTCCATGTGACAGGTGTGTGCATGGAGCATGTAGCTGGCAACACAGTGTGTGAAGATTTTTGTCTGTTGCAGAAGTGCAGACACCTGAACTTTGGATTAGGCAGATCTGGAGCTGACAGTTTCTGAAATACTGCATTTTAAAAGTAGACCTGTTCAGTGCTTCAAGGAGGCTCTTGCTCTGCTTTGGAATATGCTGGTAAATGTGGTTTTTCTGCTCCAAACAGTAAGCTCATGAAGCAATTAAATCTTCTTTGGTGATTTTTTTTAGGAATACTTTTGCTGATATTTTATTCCTGCTAGCAATGGGAAAAGAGGCAGCTGAGAGCTGTATTTTTTTCCTGTGTATCACTCACTGACACAATCACTGCATTTCAGTCAGTGGCAGCTCTACAAATTGTTSCTGTAAAGGGAGAACAGAAGAGGTTTGCATGGATGTCACAGTCTCACTGGAGAGCAAGTGTGCAGAGCCTTAGCTGAGGGTACGCTTTATTCTGCAAAGTCTTTGTTACAAAAATGGGTTTATTTGTAAGCAGGCAGGACTGAAGAAGGTATCATTGGGAAAAAGTACCAATGAAACCACGGTATTGGTCTTTCTTACAGAGTGGCATTACTAAGACTTTGGAATACTTACTGCTTAATTTTACTACCATTAATTTTAATAACAAATGTTCCGTTCCTCTTACTCTCTCTTTCTCTCTTCCTTACAATATAGTATGATTTTCTCCTCCCCGCTACCCCCATACTTACTTGTTGCTGAAACATTTTGTGGAGTGGGCAAGGATGGCCCTTGGCACTTGTCAAAATCTCTTCAAGTGCTGAGTGAATAGTGGTGAAACTTGCAACCGTTCAACGGCGTTGGCCAGAAGCAGAATTGTGGTCAATGCTGCTTTCTCTATTTATAGAGCTGTTTGTCAAAGCTCCCTGCCATCAATAAAAATTACAGGAAAAATACAAGCCAAGTGCTGAAGTCTGACTAGAGGAGCAATTGTTTTTATTGTACTAGAAATTGCTTCCCATTCCCTTGCCCTTCTCCACCCACAAGCGATACTTAATCTTTCCTCTTACCATGGGGAAGGTTCGTTCTTGATTTCTGCTATTGATCACTAGTGTTTTAATGTGCTGCCCAAGCGGATGCTGTCGCCGGGAGCATGAACGTCTGTGGCCTGGGGGAGAGCGCTCAGTCCTGCTGCTCGTGCTTTCAGGAGACTCCTTGGCCTGAACCCATGGATCAGTGAGCTCTGGATCAYCCCACCGCTGCCGCTCGGAGTTATGTTTTCTCCCCGCTCTGGGAAGTTTGTCCCCCCCGATGGCGCTGCAGAGTGGTACTCTTACAAGTGGGGAATGATTTGGTACTGGTTGGTACCAGGACGAACCACTGCTCAGGCATATCTGCAATAGCGACAGCTCTTCATCTAAAAACCAACTTCACATCAGAATTTGTTCTTTTTTTTCCTCCTGAGATGGGACTAGAATTTGCAGCTGTTGATGGAAGAGGTTAGCTGGTCTCATGGTGGGGCATGCAGAAAAATAAATGTTCTATTTTGACCCAAGTTATTTTTTATCTCTTAACTTCAATTCCATTTTTAAATTCTAGTAATGTCCACTGTGAAGTGGTTAAAAAACTCAGTTTCTTTCTTTTATAATTCACTGCCTTTTAATTCCAATTGCATTTTTGTAGACTAAAAAACTAAACTCAATATGGAGTTTGAGTGCAGGTGATACAAAATATCCTTGAAATGATGTTGGAATGTTGCTTAAGAAAACATTACTTTAATTCAATGGCAATTTGCTATTTCTGCACCTAAGACAAATGGGATATTTTCTCCAGAGGGTGGGATGAAAGAAGACAGCAAGTGAGCGTATGGTTTATGCTATATTAGGATCAGATTCTTGTGGTGCCCAAGAGTAGCACAGCAGATGCTTATCAGGCTCATCAAGAGCTGATCCTAAAGCTTCTGGGCAAGAAAAGGACTGTATGACTAAATGACTAACCCACACACTGAAGTAAATTTAAAAATTTTCTGTTTTAGTTATCATTGGATCGCATCTTAAATTACAAAGGCAAAAATCATGAGAGACTGACACTGTAAACTAGATGAAAAGTTTCTTTAACATGAAATTTAAATTTTTGCAGAAGAGATTAAATGGATCCCAATTAACACTTATTGCTTTTGCTGTATTTATCTGACCTGAGACACTGCAATTATTACAGAAAGCCACTCGTTTAGTTAAAATGAAATTAAGAGGCTTTGTTCTATTACCAAAATCAAAGCAATTTTTCTTCCTAATAAGGCGATCTTGTTTACCTCGTGTATCTTTTAGCACAGCCTGGCGGAACAGAGTAACCAAGCACTTGAGCCATCTGCAAATGAATGCCTAGAAGAACCATCTTTTACACCTCATTTTAGCTATTTTATCTACTCACTTTACAGGTCTTTTCTAACCACATACATTGTTATCTAACTCCTATTGGCTACTCTATTTTTTTTTTTTGGTCAAGTATATACCCTTTTTTATTAGCTTATTTTTATTATCACATATACGCAGTTTCTCACAAGGAGACCGGTGCTATCTAGAAATAATTCCTTTTTATTGTAACAAAATTTAAACTACCATGTCTAAAGATGTGCTTAATTTTGAAGAACTGCTGCAGTAAAGACCAAAACGTCACCCATTAGCAAGATTTCTTGTTATAATTGTTTTTCTGGCTGATAATAGCGGCTGTACTCCTGCCGCAGAACCTGTGGACAACTCTATTACATTTGATAAGCTCTTCTTTTACTTACGTGTGGAAAGTGACTGGAAATGTGAGTCTGGCAGTTAGCGTGTATGAGCAATGTCAGCGTATCCCAGAGAGGTTTTCATTCAGATTAGTGTCTCTGCCCGGTGCAATAATATGGGTTGGAAAAGTCAACTCTTGCTGGCCTGGAATGATAGACAAGATTAAGGATTGTATTAAGGGTTGTATTTTTTTTTTTTTTTTTTAGGAGGAAATTGCATCTGAGTTTAAGATTTGAAGGGCACTGTACTCGTGTACTGAATAAATTCTTTGATTCTAATGTTGTATTGAATGCTGAGTTTGCTACCTGTGGTTTGGCTGTAACTAAAATGTTGCCTTGTTCTGGAAATTTAGGTGGCAAGCCTGACACTAGTGTGTATTTCATTGGAATAACAAGATACTAAAAGTCATGACATTTACAATAATTATTTCTTTAAGAAAAGCATCATGGTGGCAGGGAGGTAGGAGATGCTTTTTTTCAGCCATTTCATTATTTAATCCAGTCTGTAAAAGAATAGTCCTAATACAGATACCATTGTATTTATAGTTTAAAAACCTCTGACATATTATTTAAGGCAAACAGTGATTTATAGACTTGACTGGAGATAGTTTGGCAAAATAAAGACCTAAAATAGTGACTTTGTTGGAGACTGCCCCCCCCCCCAGCCAAATAGGCTTGTTCTTATTTTAATGCAAAGTGCTATGAAGTATAGGGGCAAGTTTTCTAAAATATCTGGTGCCTAAACATGCAGATAGGTCTTTAGGGGGACATTCAAAAGTATTTTGGGGCCCCCTCCCATCAGAAACAAGGATGTTGGTACACAGTTGTTTTTTTCTTTTTTTTCCTGAAGTCTTATCTAGCAACTTTCTTCCTATTTAAGAACCTCAGCTTTTGAACAGTTCTTCAGGATACCTCTGTGATATTCTGATAGTGTGCTAACTTTATAGGATTAAATACACTATTACAATCTCAGAGCTCAAGTTCTGGGAAAGATACTTGAAAATCCTTCTCTTTTAAATAGTCTTGTATTAAAACAAGGATGTTTTTCTGTAAGATTCAAAATACATTCTTGGTAAATTTAATAACCATCTTTAGTTCTTGACTCTCTAGTGTCAAGGTGATGACTGATTAATTTTATGTAACAGGCAGAATGACACTGTCTGATTTTTAGGTAGATAATTGTTACTGAGTTCATGACTGTAGGAAATTTTTTTTCAAAAAGAAACAAAACAAAACAAAAACAACCCCCCCTCAACAAACCACCAAAAAACAGTATTGGAAAGTAACTGCAATATTCAATTTTGAAGGAACCCATCAATTTTTACAAGAAACCTTTCTTATTACAATATTAGTTCTTTGGTGCAGGGATAGTTGTTTTCCTTTGTATGCTATAGCTCTCATGACATTGTGGGTACTGCTATACAAAAATAAACTCTTAGTAGTAGGCTCTAAAATTACCTTGCCTGTGTTTATCAGCCTTGCTTCTTTGTATTTTGGACTAGAAAAGTTGTAGTATTTGCACTGGCTGGAGTGTGTACCTTTGACTTAAGTGGGCATACAGATTTTGTGCAAAAGTGCTGGGAATAAATTTTAAAAAGGCTGATAAGCAAACAATCTAAATGCGGCATTATATTTTTCTGGAATGTGGCAAGGTTAACACAGCACATAAATCTAATTTTTGAATTATGCTGCTTTCTTCAATTTACAAATATTAATTTCACTACTGACATTTTCTTAATGTAATTTCAAACTTTGCTACCACTATATTGAATTTCAGACAGTAATAGGGTCAAAGCGGTCAGCTGTAGAGAAAAAAACTATGAAGAGAATTTGGTCACATTGAAAACTTCCCATAAACAGACAAGTCTCTCCTTCAGTGTCGAATGTGTATAATGACTGACACGAGTGCAAATGGAATACAAAATGACTAAAATGCTTGCATTGAAGCATTTTGTATTGGTCTGGCAGTGAAGTAAATCACTGGCAAGGTGCTGGGCACTGGGAAATCGGTACTAGGGCTGCTGCTCCTGTCAGGTTCACTTTCTGAACGTAGATGTCAGTACTAAGATGCTTTTCCTTGCAACAACATCATGACCCCTTGTAGCTGTTCTAACACTATTATGCTACGACATATTTTCTATCCTAATCAAATAAAGAAGAAAAGTAAAGTTGACAGAGGGAAAGAGAGAGTAGAGTAGAAATTGTTTTAAAAATCAAAGAAAATGTGAACATCTTGTTTCATGTTCTCCTAATGAGATCTGAAAAAAGCCAACTCAAAGCAAACACTGCACCTGCAGGTGCCAGAGCACCCGTGGTGTGGCTTAGTGATGCCTCCAAACACATATGAGCAATCCCAAGGGCCTTGCAGGCTTATGGACAAATTCCTCAATTCTGAATTCTTTATCTCTGTGGTGAGTACAGACTGGAGAAATCTGGAGAGAAGCAGCAGGGGAAAAGCAGTCGCAGCTGGCTGTCAACATGAGCACTGTCATTTCCCAAAGCCAAYGCAAAATAAATGCACTGAGAGAAATGCTCTCGGAGAAGGCCATGGCCTGACAATCTAAGTGTGCCCATATGTGATGACAGCAGAGGTGAGATACTGTTGCTTGTGGCTAAGGACAGGGAGAAAAGCGATTTATGACATGTGAAGAGTAGTGAAAATGAAAGCTGCAGACAGTGTGTAATAGAGACTAGTGAATCTCTAGTCAAAATGACTAAGGCCTGACTGACCTGGTCATCTTGTAGGCTTGAGATTTTTTTTTTTCTTCTAATGTGCTTGTGGGTATCTTCCAACCCACCTCCMCTGCAGCTAAACTTTCCAAATGTGCTTAGACTCAGTCCTGGATAGTGAAATGCATGCTTTCTCCAACATACTTGGACCAGAGTGAGGCGCTCCTGTGGATGGGTGAGGCATGTTTGTGGGTGATACCTTCATCTGGCTGGGGCTTTGACAGTGCCACGAGCCTGTTAGTGCTGGCTAGAACACTTGTTTTTAAAGGAAATATTTATATTACTCACGGTGTTACACTTGCAGTGCATCCCTACTGTTGAGGGGAAAACTATACTGAGAATCCAACCATTCAGTCTCTAAAACTGCAGTGAGCTGTAATACTTGTCTTGCATTACAGASACTGGCAGCAAACCCACGGACAACACAGGGAAAAGGGGATGGGCCCTGAACTTGCAGTGAGTGCACACTGGGGTAGGTATCACATGTTCTTTCTAAGTACGAAACCGAGCAAGCACAACTGGTTTCAGTCCCAGGTCTCCACTTGCTGTAGCCTCAAGCAGTTATTGCAGAAAGAGAGAAGCATCACAGTCACCCAGATACAAACCAGAATTAACTTCAGTCTTAAAACTCTCTGCTACCTCTTGCTGCTTCCCAGGTCCTGAGATAACTTTTCCCAAATTTTCTCTGCCTTTCTGCCAGGGATGGCAGGGAATGCCCTGGCCAAGAGCTGCCGACCTCTGCAGCTGAGAGGTGAAAGCTCCCACCCCTGGCTCCCCCTCCATTTAGCCCTGGAGAGAGACTGTCTCACACAGTGTTTATAGCCCACTGCTTTCATTCTCTCACACGCATGCCACAAGTCACATCCTTACACTCTTATCTAAGTATGCTCTTTGCCTCACTGTCACTTACTATTTTACCTGCTCTCCTTGCTAGCTTTTTTAACCACTCTTCCTCTTTTCTGTAGCAATTCATAGACATGGGTTAGAGAGAGTCATGGCAATTCACTTGGGATGGCTGTGTAGGAAGAATTTCTAGAAAGAGAGAGGAGTGAGAAAATGAAATTCTTTCATTCCTTCCCATGTGTCCTCGCAAGGAAAATATCTCTTTTTGATGTGTGGAAGGATCACCAGGTTAGAAAAATTCTCATCAGGTATACAAATGCTTGTTCTTGCCTTGGTCATCCAGCTTTGCCCTTCAAATGCTTTTTCACCTTCCTTTATTGCTAATTCCCCATTTAATGTAATTTAATGTAATTTCTACTCTTCCTTTTATCTCTGCAGCTGTCCTGTGTTTGGACCAACTCCCAAACTCCTTACTTAGGCAAAAATCCTACTATTCCCTGAGGGAAGCAAGAAAAGGACATAGGTGTAAAGTAAATAAAGGTTTCAACATCCTGCCTTATATTTACTACCTATTGAGTTTGAGAAATGAGATGTGGCTCTTAGAAGTTCCAATACTGATTTCCAGTCTGCAGCCTAAAACTCAGATAACTAATTCCTGCAAAACTTGGAAGCTGGTATAAATCTTCCCAAACTTAATTCCATAGTGAAGTTAATTTAAAAGGAAATAGCATGTAGCTAAAGCTTGCTTACAAAACATTCATAGCTCACTTTATGGTAACTGCCTACCAGCATATCAAAATTTTGACCTGTACCATTTCTTGCCATTAATAGACTGTCAAGATGAAAATATACAGATCATGTGAGTTTCTGCTTGGTGCACAGTTATATTTTGACAGAATATTTTCAAACTTTGTATCTTCCACCTGGAGAAGAAAAATCCATACACTGATTGTGTGGGTTTAATTTGAAAACCAATTACTTTTAAAATTGGTTTTGCTGCTGCCCTTTACCTTGGGTTGTGCTAGAGGTTTGCTTTATTTTTATTTATAATTGAAATGGAAAAGTACAGCATATGACAGGTACTCATTTCACAATCAGATTTATTTTGCTCCATATGTTCTTGCATACCTGCATTCAGCTGACGAGAAAGTGAGGATTATTTTATGCACAAAATGTTTCTTTTGAAACATCCTTTGTTGAGCAAATTTTCTTAAAATTTAAATGGGTTTCTGAATGAATCTGCCTAAATTCCGGGCAGTTTTCCCTTCATTTCCAAGCCCTGTGATAATCCATCTTGTAGCTGTACTTTGGCGCTGAAGAAGCAGAGACTGCAGCTTTGGGATAGCCAGCCAAGCTAAGCTTTCCTGGCTGTCTACATTAAGTAAGGATCTGAGACTCCAAGAGTTTAATCACCGCCACAGTTTGGTTCCTGGCATTCCTGCAGGGAGATGGCAATTCTGAGAGCTCAGGGCTTCTAGGCGCCCTGCTGCAGAGGGGAAATCCTGCGCTCAAATTTGTTGATGCCGGATCTAGGGCATATGACGCAGGGAAACTTGGCATGCCACGCTGAAGACAGAAATGCAAGGAGCTCTGCTGCATTCAAGAAAACGTGTATGACTCTTATCGGAGCAACAGCAGGGTTGGGCTTTTTCTGAAACAAAATGACTCCCTATTTCAGCATTTCCGAAACATTTTTTTCCTGACATCTCTAGTTTATGGGAAATGTTGAAAATTTCCTGTTGTCTGGAACTCCTGCTTTTTGGCAAGCTCTGTTCTGCATCTATGGTCAAACACGTGCCTAAATGCTCTTACCTCCTCACAATCCTGAACTGATGGAGTTTAAAAGGATGTTGGAAAGCTTTCCCTTTCCCATGATGTTTTGTTCAAAGACAGAAGATTAATCTTGCCTCTTTACATTTCTATTTAAATGTCACTTGTTTAGATAATCATCCATAGCAACATGCATACAATATTTAAGGAAATTAAAAGGGATTAACAGATTTATATAAATAGTGACTGAATGTATTTTTTATAATAAAACCCTTTCACATAAACTGAGTTTTGTAAAATAATGTAATGTACTTATTTCTGCAGTTTTATAGGCTGTTGTGGTTTTGCTTTTGCTTGTTACCAGAAATGTTCACTAMAGGAAATTTGAGTAGTCAGAAAATATATTCATTTGCTCTGAGACAAGGACAAGTAAACTTGGATCACCTCACCCAAGAATATTTAACAAACARTTCCTCAGAACTGGAACAGTTGTCTTTGAGGAATGCCTGTTACTGGAGCTTTTTGACCGTCTTTTACAATTACGAAGTTTCCTCTAGGATCTATCTTAAATTGTTYCTAGTCATATTCTGCACTGGACATGGAGAACCATTGATCATTTTCCTCTTCTCTGGAACCCCTTATCTATTTGCAGACTGCTCTGATGCTCACTCTTCATGTTTGCAGAGTTAATAATTCAATTTATTTCAGTCTTTCCTTGGCTGCTCTTTTCCCTGCTTCTTGCAGCTGTTATTGCTCTTCTCTGAACTGTCTATAAACAATCTTTGTCTTTAAGTGTGTGTCCAAAACAGCTGTGTGTCCAAAATATTCCAGCTAACGCCTTGGTAGCACCAAATAAAGCAGAATGATAATTTGCTGTGTCTTGTAAACAGTATTGCAGAATGAGATTGGTGGAATATTTCTTTTTTTTTGTCATGATGTTACCTTGTTTCATCTTTGGTTTGTGGTCTGCTCTTACCCCCATCCCAGATTCCTTCCTCGATATTCCTCCACATATGTACTACTTTGCGCTTTAATGTTATTGATTTCAAATCATTCCTCCAGTTAGTCAAGATTGAGCAGGCAGGGTGGTTGTCACTGTGTGACCTGAACAGCACATGCTCTACAGGCACTTGAGGTTACACTGCTAAGCCTGCGGTCTGTGCTAGTGGCTAGCCCAGCTCTGAGTGTGCCCTTGGCAGACGGATCAGATCAGATCAAGGGCTTTCAGTCTTACTCAGGCTGCAATCAAGCATTCAGATGTGCTGATTCTTGCATAATGAATTTAAGTTTTCTCACATGAGGCTTGCTTTTTCCAGCTTAGTGGATACCCTAGATGAAGGATCACTGCTTTAGGGAACCCTTTGAGACAYACCATGGATGAACTTAGTCCCCAGCTTACTTGTAATCCTTCCTCTTTAAATCTTCTCTTCAGTTGCTGAGTAACATTAACTGCTTTGATCTGGTTTCTGAAATAATAAAAGATAATTGCATTTTTTAATTTTGTGTTCTATTTAACGTGTCAGAAAAGTTTTTCTCACTGCTCATTAACCTTTAAAATATAAAGGCTTTTGCTGTTAGAGACAAAAGTGCCTTTTACAGATTTCGATGATGATATTTTTCTCTCTTTGGACAGGCTTAAATTACTGTGAATATGGTTCCTGTCCCAATGTGACAACCGTTCTTAATCTGCAGCATCAACAAAGTGAACCAAAGTGAGCCTTAGATACCATAAAATGAAATGTAGTAACTTGATCGGTCTCTTGACTGCACCAACGCAACTCTTCTTGATCGTGTCTTCCTCACACGTTCAAACCTCTCGTCGTTCTTTTTGGACTCCTCTGTCCTCTTCCCCCGTTGGGTCACGCTGCTCTTTTAAGTGTAGCGTCCCCTGCTGAACGTACACCCTGACACTGAGCAGAATGGAAGATCATGCATCCTACTGAGAGCAACTGTGTCGCTATGACCCAGCCTTACTGCTGCTTTTCTCTCAAGCTCCCGTGGGTGGTAAACAGAACGTGTGTCAGTCTTTACTCCAGCTGAGCACTAGGCTTGTTTTGCCCACCCAGATGCCACGGGGAGCATTTTTGATTTTTGTCTTCTTTTGTTTTTAAATGAGTTTAACAAATGTTGCTGGAAGCCCTACAGAAGATACGTATCAGGTAGCTGCTTCTGCTGATCCAACATTTGTTAATTTAACCACTCAATAAACGAAAAAGAATCTAAAATGAAAGCAAGGATTAACATGCCACAAAAATGTCATGGCTATATAAAATATTTATTAGAAAATGTATGCATAAAAAAGAAAGGGTTAGATCTGTGTTGATTCGCACGTATAAAATGGATCTGTTCTGCTGTTGCTACAGGCGAAGCAACCCGTCGCTGGCTTTGACTGACCTCCAGGCTTTTGTCAATCAGAAGCGGCACAGGAAAGTTACTGGGCCCTGCGGTACTCCGTCGCAACGCCGCAGCTGTGCACCGGGTATGTGAGGCACTTTTCTGCCACGAGCTGGGAGAAGACRGGTCTGAACCTGGCTGGATCTCCAAGCTCTGCGTTTTTAAAAATTTGGTACTAATACGGAAAGGGAAAGGCTTTTTTCCACTCCGCCTCTACTAAAGATCTGAGCAGCCACTAGTGGCACGGTGCTTAAGTGCCTAATCCTAAGAATTAGGATTTTGTAAAGATGTAACGGAAATCATCCTAAGCACCTTATTAACACYGTGGAAACGTCCCTCTCTCCTGGGTTTCCTTTAGCCCATCCTGCGCAGTTGCGCACTGTGGCAGAAGTCYGTCCTTCCGCATGCGCTTTAAAAGCGTGTAGCTGCCACTGAAAAGTCCTCTGGCAGAGGGCAGAGTTTTCTTAAATTAAGATTTTTCCTATAGAATGAGATAAAAATACACTGCAGCAGCTGCCCGTTGTGATTTTCCACATCTTCTTCCAGAAAGGCCTGAGAGGAGTCTGTCCGTCCGTCTGTCCGTCCGTCCCTCGGCGTGAGGAAGGCCGTCCCGTCTCCTTCCCCTGCGGGAAGCACCAACACCCGCTCCCCGGCGCGGCCCGGCCCCCGGCAGCGCCGTGAGGCGGGGCGGGGGGAGGCGCCCGCCCGGCCCGGCCCGGCCCGGCCCGGCCCGGCCGTTACGGGTGTCGCGGGCCCGCGCGGGAGGCCCGTCGCGGCGGGAGACGCCCCCGCGGCGCCGCGGGGGGAAGGGCCGCGGCGGTGGCAGCCTCCGTGCGGCCCCGGCCCCCGCTTTTTTCTTTGTAAATTTAATAAGCAAACCTGATCTCGCTCCTCCGGCAGCCGTGCCCCGGCTGACATCCCCCCACCATGCCGCGGCCTTTTGTCCTTCCACTGTGGCCAGTTTCTGGCTTGGCTAATTTGCCTTGCTTCGCCCCCCCCCCCCATTATTATTATTATTTTAAAATTTTCCTAGGTAAAATTCCTAGACTTTAAATTTTCTAGAGCGGGTAGGATGGCGAAAATCAGCAGGTGCGCCGGGGTGGCCCAGGCGGACTCCTCCGCTGTGACCACACGCGCGCGGGCCGCTCGCGCCGCTTCGGTGACACTCGCAACTTTTCCGCGCGCCGCCGACTTCGTGGCTCGCAGGTTTTCTTCTGCTAGGCGCCCTGTCTGCTCGAAACGCGAGGCAGGACGCTGGTGCCGCACGCAGCTCCAGAGCTTTCAATTCTCCCCGTGTCTCTCTGGAGGGAGGCAGCAGCCGGGAGTTTATGTGCCCTGCAGAAGCCATGGAGTCAGAAGTCCTGAGCAGGAGCTTGCTGAGTGAGGCGCACCTTCTCCGTTTGCTTTTAACCCTCCGCGCCCCAGCAGCACGCTGAACGTCACGCGTTGCCTCCAGAAAACCTGGGCGATCCCCGATTACGGGGCTGGGATTCCTCTGTGGAGATCTCCGGTAGCGCAGTTAATTTAAGGATTCCCTTTTGGCAGCAAAACCCTGACACGAACATTTAGCCTTGCAGTTGCTCCTTGCTCAGGCAGAAAATGCGTTGTGCAGTGTGTCTCCATACCAAAAAGAGGAAAAAGCTTGCAGCACTGTGAACTGCTTTTTACTTCCTCTCAAGGGCAAAGCGCTATTCTCRCTACTTCAGATTTAGCTGTATCGGGGCCTTTTTGGGAACGAGTTCATGGCTGTGCTTTTTGAAAGACTGTGTGGAATGTGAGGATTATTTCAAGGTATGATGTCTGCATTACTGGGGCAACTGATGGGAGAGGTGAATGCTTTAATATTTTTGGTTTGTGTGCAAATACATTGAATCTAGAGCCAATGGGAAGTCTAATGCTGGCCTTAGGTCATCTTTGTCACTGGCCTTATGTCATGTTGGTAAATCATGTTTTTCCATCTATGACTATTTCTTCATCTTTTTAATGAGAATATAAAGATGGACATGCCATAAGGTTGAATTACTTAAATATTAACAAGGTAATACTTTAATAGCATGTCAATGTTTTCTTCAAATATAATATAAATATTAAAGGACTTAGGAATGCTTTTGTTTTTTTCAGCTGTCTACTCAAAGGTGTGCTGAGTTGGAGTACGAATCTGAAGACTGTAGTTGGAGTATGAATCTTCTTGTTCTGTTCCAGCCAGGAGCTGACATTTGATCCACAGGTAATGTAGTGTTTTTAATGATGTGCTCTTCAGGAAACACYCCATTCACCTCCCCTCTAACCCCACTTTTACTTGCTGTCCTGACATTTTCTCCCCCTCACTTAGAGCTTTTTTTTTAATCTAGTAATCTAGTATCTACTTAAGCACATTTGTTTTGATTTTTTTTAAAGTTCATTTTCAAGCAACAATCCAACAAAGGATTGACTACAGATACCTATGTAAGACTGTGGGCTTTGACCTCTAACAGCCAAATATGYTTTGGTTTTCATGCATTTGCTGTGTCATGAAATAGCTCCTCCTCAAGTCTCAAAAAGAAAAACAAAAATTTCTTCAAGTATGTAGAACTTCTTAAAGAGCTTAAACTTTTCACAGAAGCCTTTCTCCCCTAAAACAGAGATGCTAGAAAGATGAACAAATGTGTTAAAATCTAGTGGTTGGCTGTAAGTGGCCATAGGACAGTTTAGTCACGGATTTCTTTCTTAAAGCCATGGCTGAAAGATACTGCTGTTGAAGATGGTGTTGTGCGTACCTTAATGTATCTTGGCCTTTCTGATAAGTATTCCATATATGCTAGTGTTTTTGAGTTTTGAGTCCTGAAAATCTAATCACTTCAGGAGATTTTGCATTATTGACTGATGAAAGCTAACATCAATCAAGGCAGCTAGAAAGGTCTGCTTTGCCCACACGAGCAAAGAACATAAAAGATTTCCTGGATAAGGCATTCTTAATTTCTGCCTCACACATTCCTTGGTGATTTTTTGTTTTTCCTTCCAATTCACTTTTTTTAAATGTAAAGAATTGCTGTTTTTTAACTTAGTAGCCTTCCTCTTCTGATTTTCCTTTATATTATTTATTTATTTGTTGTTTATTGGTAGTGATAATTGCCAATGACAAAGAGACCTTTTTCATAGCAGTGCCAGCACTATGGGGAGAATCCCACATGCTCTCTACTAAGTCTTATTATGCTAAAAGCAGCATTATGGTTGCAGAGCGCAAGTTCTGGAGGAGGCTGGTGGGTGGGCGTTGTAAATGCAATGTGAGAGCAACAGTAAGCAAAAGAATGTCTTTCTGGGCTCCACAGCACTGCGAGAGCAGCATGTCAATGAAAAATAGCAATCCTTGCTCATCACACTTGTCCGTGTGTGTTGCAAGCTGATGAGAGGGCATTGCTGCAATGCAGCTTTTGGGAAGCTGCCTGGAGACTTCTAGCCGTGTTAGAATAAAAACAGTGGCATTTTRCATTTGCCATCCAAGTGAATGTTTCTGGATTGGATGTACTTGGGAGAGAATATATCAGGAAGGCTTCCTTGGCARAGCAAAAGGATGTGAGCTGAATTTGGAAATGGTGCTGCTGTGATGGCCACCATCTTGATTAATGCACTGGGAAGTGAACTGGAAAATATTCAAAGCTGAAAAGAGCTGCTCAGGCTTGAGCTAACAGCATTTTGATGGGGCTATAAGAAATTCCTGTTCCCTAGGCTGCAGGCAAGGAAGGGATCAGTAAAACATATTCGCTTGAGTTACAAATATTCTCTGCTCAAGGGAACACAACCTCAGGATCACCAGCCTGTCTCCATTTGAATCCCGTATTTATACAGTGGTTCCTGGAGGACAACGGGAAGTGAACAGGGTCACCTCACAGCTAAGACTTTTACCTCAAAAGTAAGCAGTTTCTAGGTGTGGATTGTAACCAGAGGGTCATGTTCAAAGAGACTGATAGACTCTTCCCTGATACCCTACTGCTACAATGTGCTAATTCTGGCTTCTTACTGGCCTGAGGGGAATTTGAGAACCTTCCCTGTATTCCCCGTGCTGAAGGCTGTTTTCTCTCTGGAAACTGGGAGAAGTATTTAGGTTTTTCTGAAGAGAGAACTCCTTTATAATCAGTGCKAGGGAGGGAGTTCCTAAAGAGCCTTGTTCCCCCAGACTCCCCCTGTAGTCAATAGGGAGAGAAGGGCTCCTTCTAGGAAGCTATTTGCATGAGATTTTATGGAATTTAGCTTTTCCAAACTCTTCGTCATGTGCAAGAAAATATAGAATTCACCTTACCGTGTAAGACCAAAACAAATAAAATTAATGTGGAGTAGTCCCTTGATCTGAGCTGGTATGTAGCTGCAGGAATGTGGTGCCAGCATCATGGGCTAGATGGGCTAGGCAGTTAAATGAATAGCCAAGGCGGAGGCCGTGTCTTTCACTGTCAGTGCAAGCCTGTGCCAGTTTAAAGTGAATGGGTGCTGTAAATCTTTACATAATCTAGAGCTCTGTTTAATAGCAGCTTAATTTTGTATGTCTTCTTTTGGTGATGTTTCATGCAGTTTACAGTTTACTTAACTTTTACTTAGTACTATTGAAGATGAGGGAAGATGGAGTTATTTCTTGGGACTATTTATCTTTACTTTCTAATCTAGGATGACAGTGACTTTACTCTGCATAAATGCATGYGTGCATATTTGCAAATATCTAGAAATTGTGGTTGGAATGAAAATTTCCACAGGTGTCAACTTCAGAGATTAAAGCAAGATCAAGACTTGTATTTGCCTAAAGTTTAGGGATGCATGAGAATTTTTCAGGCCTGAAGCTTCATCTCTGATTATAGTTGATTTGGAATTTCACTCGAGGGAAAATTACAGAATGAAGGGATGTGTTTAACTACAAAGTATTTCTGTTAATTGAGTTTAAAGCAGGCAGAGCTTGAGTGTTCTTTGGAAAATCCACTGGGAAGAGAGCCAAGAGGAAGCCATGTGTTCTATTTTAAAATATTATATTTAGTTGTTCTTTAAGTAATAAAATTCTTGCCAAAAGAAGAATGATAATAATACATTTTAAGGTCATCACCAAAGGACTTTCATTTGCTTCTGCAGTGTGTTGGAATAAAAGACTAGCAAAGAAGTGGAAAGAGCTCTCTAAAGTATGAGTAAGCAATTGTAGGAAAGAGAACTTGTTCACCTATTTGTTTTGTCAAGCTCTCATAGCTAGCCATAGCCCCATATATAAAATGCTTTTGGAATATTCATTTTTAAACGGTCCTGCATTCTTAGATCGCAACAGAGATGGCGTGAGGTTGGATTTAACTCTTACCCCAAATGGCCCAAATCTCAGAAAACTAGGGCCTACGTATAAAAGAAGACAACCTAAATGAAAATATTTATACAAAATTTATTACTGTGAGAATAATGTAATATGTACTAAAAGCTGTTGTCATTAAACAGTCATGGTGTCTGCAAGACTGATGATCTTGGCATGATGGGAACAATTACGAACAAGTCAGAAGAGGACAAGGAAGTCTGGAAGTGGTTACTTCTGGAAGTAGGAAGGTAAACTTAGGAATAAGACATGTTTGTGCACATAGAGTTATGCTTCTTATAAAATGTAAAAACTATACAACATTCTGTCTTCTGTTTCACTTGGCGCAGTGATGAAAGTCTGTTGATGGTTCTTACTGTTAAATTTTAATTCTAGTTTATTGTGTGGACTTCTTATACCTGTAATAATAGAGTACAAATTTTAGGAAGGCTGAAATTTGTGTGCAGTTTCGCTCCAGATGTCATCATACAAGCCCATTTATGGTGATAAGGGAACTCAGATCTAAACCTCTTCATTATTCCAAAAAACTTAGTGAATTAGATTCAGTTCATTTCCGCATACAGTAAGAAGCTCAGATTTCTCTGGAGGTTTTCAAAACAGAGACCAGAATTCAGGTATAAATAGTGCAACACCTTAAAATGGTAACAGTTGTAACAACTTCCTGTCATTCAGGGCCTGAATTTAATTTAAACTGAACTTGTACCTGTAAGGCTTCACATGTTGTCACACTTCACAAGGAAGTCCTTCTGCTTTCAGATACAGCAGTGTAGAACAGTAAGAGTTTGAATTCTTGATTTGGGGATAAGCTTTATGTCAAAATAATGACATTGTATATACATTTTCATCAAAAGCAAGAAGAGACRCTAATTTGTCTATGCTTGGAGGCATGAAATATTCTTCAAGGTTAATTGTTTAGCCTATTAAAACTAACTAGCTTCCTGGTTTATATAGCAGCTATCCATTACTGTGCTAAACATTCTCACATATTCTGTTTTAAAGATTATCTACTGAGAAGGAAAAAAAAATAATTATGATATATGAAGGTCACTTGATCCATTTTTTTTCTTAGTTTGCCTCCTAGCTTGGTTTTAATGTTAGAACTTAAGGTCTTGCATTTTTTTCTTCTATTTCCTTTTGTTTTAGTTTGGAAGTGGAGAGAAAGCTATTAACTTTAGAGATGATGCAGTGTTTGTTGCAGTGAAAGCAGGCAGTTGCCCAGGGTGGTAGATTGCCTGAAGTAGCCATGGTCCTGACATCCACTTTGTCTGTGCTGGATGAATGGAGAAGAGCAGCATGCACTGCCTGAAGGGGTGATCTCTGCTGGCAGAGATTTGTACTCCCAAAGCCAAGGAGGGGGTTGGTGAATACCTGTGCAACCCAAGACACTGTCATGCCTCTTTCTGTCCCATTTGTGGCAGCAGAAGCCACTAGCTTTTGAATGAGGGCCTGTCCCCCGGCTCTCTGACCTGGGCTCCTCCTGATGGGAGCGGGGAAGAACAGATCAACTCTGGCCCAAGCTCTCTTTTGCTTTAGTGATGCGCTGTCAAGCAAGGGGATGCAAGGAATGAGTAGTGGTGTCTGAGAAATGAGAAGGTAGTCGATGTGGGAAGAAAAGCTGCAGAGGTGCTAGGTGGGGCCTTTTTCCTTAGGCCCTTGCTTACACCTTCCTTCTCTTCCCTTGAATACTGTTGGAACTGGTTCTGCTGCTCCAGGAATAAAGGCAATATGAAGCCTAAGCTTATTCTAACATTCCAGAGGAGATTTTTCTAGTCCTCACAAAAAAATACATCTTTTTCCTGAAAAAAGATCAGTCTTAAATTCACTGTCTTTGCTTCCTCAGTTAATGACTGGGAAAGCTCCCAGTCATGGGACTGAGTTCTTCATACATCACTGTGAACAGCATTTAATATAAATTGACATTGCTTGTTTTTCTGAATGGAAAATGTTTTTTACTGCTCTATTTAAAACAACCAAGTAACTGGTACTTTAGACCCCTTTGAACATATAAAAAGTAAGTTATGTTAGCTCTTTCATTTTCCTTTTATTTTAGCTGTAGTATTCCAGAAGATATGAATCTTCTCTGCAATATTTTGAAACTTTATTTCAAGCTATCTCAATTTGCGAGTTAGCTGTATGTTGAGTTTTGACATTTGAGCATATCTTTACATTTTTAACATTACTTCCTTTTATACATCATATTTAAACCATTGTTGTTACAGTATCTGGAGCAGAGCTGCTTGAGCATTAGAATTTAGTTCAATAATTGGAAATATATTCTGAAGTTGCTGCAATGAAAGTAGTGTCATACTGTTCAAGTTCAATTTAATTTGAAATTAATGGAGCATATGAGAATTTGTTGCATTTTAATACTGAAGTCACTTTCCAGTTGGCTTCCAAAAAATGCACAAATTATTTTCATCCAGTTGATGCTTTTCTATTCTATGAAGCATTTCTATTGCTGAAGTTTTATACTGAATGTCTCTGTCCACTCTGTACAGCTTCAGTGAATGTCCTTTTTAAAATAAGGTAATTGCACCACTGAAATCAATGTGATGGTGGGAGTGTAAAGTATTAGCTGACTAATTAACTGAGAGCTATTAACAAAATTAAACTAGACAGATCACAAATAAACAAAAGAGTTTCCAGAATTGGCCAAAGACAAAGAGTTCTCCCTCAGGGCTGTGTACTAAGAAGAGGGGACAGGATATTTTGCAGAGCAGCAAAGGAGACAAGGGCAAATTGTACCTTCTGGGAATGAAGAAAATCACCTGAAAAGAATCACAGAATGGATGAGGTTGGAAGAGACCTCTGGAGATCGTCCAGTCCAAACYCCCTGCTCAGCAGTGGCACCTAGAGCATGTTGGACAGGATTGCGTCCAGGCTGGTTTTGAAGAGATGTCTAATGCTGGAAGGAAGGAAGGACTGCTTTAGAGGCAGCCCATGTGAGACCTTATCAAGTACTGTTCCAGTCAGAGATGCTGGAAGATTGCAGGGAATGGGACTGAACTAGCTAAATGCTTTTGAATATGTGGCCTGGCCATCAAGTAAGGCCAACAGAGAAGGAAGAAGGGGCCGGAAGAGCCATGAGCCACTGGAGACAAACAGTAGGTTATATTTTTTTGCAGCAAGAGGGTTTGTTTTCAGGGAATAGGAGGACATCTATGATACAGGAAGGAGGGCTTGTACACCCTGATAGCTTTCACCTAAGTAATAAGGAATTCAGCCCCTKGGCCAAGGTAAAGGTGAGCTTTAGATCCATCCTGCAAGCAGATGGGGATAAAGAGGCTGTCATGGTACCATCTCATAATACATAAATCTTTCCTATGGATTTACTTATATGTCAAATCTAAGGAAAAAGGACTGTAAAATGAATAATGTTTTAAATAGTCATAAATAGTGTAGGTAGTGAGCAAGAGAAGCTAGTATTGCTRATTTATAAGAGGAAATACAACGTGGTTAGTTTTACTGAAATTGGCTCTCAATTGGTTCTTATTAAAGGGACATCTTAAAGCAACAATTTATTGGACAATTTAGTTAAATTATGTTGCATTAGGATGGATAAACAAAAAAGAGGGCATTGCTGCTTATATCAAAGATACTATTACATATGATTAAAGATGAGGTATGTGTGGCAGCTAGTTTTGGATCATCAGATTCACCTGAGAACAACAAATTGCTAATTTGGCATCTATTTATAGGAATATATAGGAAGAATGACTGTTGTTATGTGTAATTTCCACCTGGGTGACTTTTCAAATAGTCAGAAATTTCATTAGAGTTCCTGAACAAAATAGTGTATTTTTTTTTGTTTTATTTGCTTAAACTGCTAGGTCAGATACAGGCCATTGTTACATACAGAAGAGTGGTTTTTCTTTTCTTTTTTTTTTTTTTTTAACAAGGCAAACAAATTAGTAGATATTTCCATTTTGTGTTTGGAATGAAAGAAGAGATGTTTCCTTGGCACATGGTGATCCTGAATGAAGTGGAACTTTCRCTAGCTCTAACAAAAGAAAAGCAAGAAGATGCATCTGCTAAAATTAGAGTTATAAAATCATAGGATAATTTAGGGTGGAAGGGATATCAGGAGATTGTGTAGTCCAGCCTTCTGCTCAGAGTGGGACTTATGTCAAAGCTAGATCAGGTTGCTCAGGGCCTGRGCCAGTAGAGTTTTGAAAATCCCCAAGGCTGAAGGTTCCATTGCTTGTCATGGAAAAGGATTTTTTTTCTTTATTTCTGGTTGAAAATTTCTTGTTGCGACTGTGATTGTTGTTTCTTGTTATTTTAGTGTGCCCTTCTGGCCAGCATCTGGCTCCGTCTTCCCCATGGTCTCCAYTGAGTACTAGAAGATAGCAATTAAATGCTCCCATAGCTTTCTCTTCTGCAGGCGAAAGAAGCTCTGTTCCTTTAGCCTCTCCTTGTATGYCTCATGCTTCACTCCCTAACCAATTAATTTGTTAGTCCCCTAACTAATTAAATGTTTCCATATCAGCTGTTCTGACCAACTTGGATTCTCTGAAATTTCAGTAGATAAGGAGTTCTCTGAATCATTAATGCTAATAATCCCCTAACACTAGGGAAAGACTTCACAGACTGCTAATGGAGTCTCTAGTTCTTAAAAAAAGCAACAGGAATGGCTGAAGAAWAGCAGGCAGGTTAGTCTGAAGCTTCACGGGAAAAATGTAATGGAACCATTTATTTGGACTCTGTTAAAAAGATATAGAGGCTTAAAATATAACTGGTGTCAGGGAGCTTGGTTTCATAGTAGGTAACTTTTTTTTTTTTTTTTTAAACTTGATTACATAGGTTCGGTTTAAAAAAGGCAGCTCCATATACATGGGATACATCAAARCCATTTACCTAATATGGTAAAACATCTTGATTTTAAAATCTTTCCAGTATTTGGAAACTAACACTTAATAGATTAGATGGATTAAAATCTGGCTTGACTGATCAACCTCAATATAGTTGTTAATGGGTAGAGATGAATGAGGTAGTTCATTTTTAGCATAGTCCTCTAGGCATTAGTTCTGGGTCTAGTAAGCCATTATTTTTACTGGACACTTACTGTKGCTGGTAAAATATGTAGATGGTATCAAGACTGATGGGACTGGTAGGTAAACAGTTAGAAAGACAGGTCAAATCTGGCTACATGGGTAATCYAAGGTAGTTGGTTAAATAATTGCAGGACACAAAGATATATTTTAATGTGAAAAACCACAAATCTGTATGGAGATGGAGAACACAAGTTACATATGTAAGGCAGAAGGTATTCGACCTAGAAAGGCCTAACTTAAAGAAGGCATATCTTAAAAAAGCTATTTTAARTAGAGGTTGAGGAAGATTTTTGTCTTTAAGTACAACAACAGTGAGACTTCTGTAAAAACACTTTGRTTCTGGTATCTGTACTTCAAGAAGAAGATAACAGCCCTGCGAAGACATCAGAAGAGGTTACCAAAAATTAAAAGGCTGGAAAAAAAAATTTGCAAGGTGAGGCTAACTGTTTGTCAAACTGTAGGTCTGTAGGTAGAAAGGGGGCTTACCCATTGCTTGTGGTTCCTTTGTATGTTGCAGTATCTGATGACAGACTTTTTCAGCCTTGCTGAGAAAGGCATAATGATTGTGTCTGAGCATTAGAAATTGAATTAGGAATCAGGTTCAGCCTTTAGATAACATAGTGAGTGAGAAAAGATGCAGCTGAAAGAACTTATCAATGGCTCATTGCAGCTTGTTGGCTTCYTAATCAGTGATGCTCTTAATCATCTCTTTAATCAGAGATGCTCTGGTTTGTGTATAGAGGGCTGAGAAGGAAAGCAGCAGATAGATTGAAGAAAACATTGATCCAGGCTGGCTTTGATATCTCATTCTCTTAAATCCATGAATTCTGTAGTCATTCCCTTGCTGTAAGATTTACTAGGAGAGCAGGTTGCRTCCCGTTGCTCCTGACAACTTTTCYTTAGGACTAAAATCGATTCTCGTATTTCARGATAGTTTYTGAGATTCCTTTTTAACTCTCCCATGCACAGCTGGGATAGTACAGTATAGTAAAAGTGACAGTGGTTACATATAGGAATGCCAACATCTCTTGGAGACTAAATATCATCCAAGGTGAATGAATGCTCTGGAGTTGTAAGGTAAATCCTCTTTCAAGATGCTTAAGTGATATATCTTGCTACTAAGACAGGGTCAAACTGAGTGATTGGAAGATTTGGKCTTGGGAAGAGATGCAGCCTATGATTGTGGAGGCAGAGTGAGGAGCAGGGAGTGTGTGGTGTTTGGGCAGGGAGTGAGTGTGCAGTAGTGTGCACTTTGTGGGAAGCGTCTGCTTCTCGAGGGTGTGGTGTCTTGAGTGCTGTAGCTGGGACTGCACATCCCCAGACCAGTCCTCATGCAGAGCTGTGCCAGCAAGGCATGAGGCAGTCTAATCCATGTTGAAACTGTGGCTTAGCTGGCAAGATTATTTTACTGAATAGCTTTTTTTCTTCTAGCTCTAAGGGAAGTCTCGCTTGGTCCCAGAGCTGACTTAAGTAAATGGTGGGCTGTGAACAGGCAGGTTGTTTCCTCTAAATTTATTCAGGATGGCAAGATGAGAAAGCACTGAAAAATAAGTGATAGATAAACAGGAGGTCATTTTCACCTCTTGAGTATTCAAAGATGCATGTATATGTTTTCTTTTCCCACACATTTGTTTTAGAACACTGCTTTCTTTAGAGTACATTATTCATCTCTACCGAGTGCCTCACTGGAGATAAGTTACAGTTATTACTTAGAGGCAGGGAAAATAATTTGCTCAAGACTGAAAGTGCTTTTCTGAAGTTTATTGTATTATATTTTGTTGCATTACATTTAAAGGTTCAAGAAGCTTGGATCAATTCACACTCTATAAGATGTTTGTTAATATCTAGGTATTTCTGAATCTTAAATGAGCTTCATAGGGGCTTTTTGTCATTGAAATGTGCACCAGAAAAATTTTGTTTGTTGCATGTTAGCCAATGCAAGGAAGTGTGGAAGTGTTTTTAAAACCTTAAGTTTTAAGAAAGAGCGCTCTATTATTTTTTGCCTTTTCTCTGACGCAGAGGATAAATGTTGCCTGCAGCAACAGAAGCCACGTCCCCTAACATTGATGGAGAGAAAAAAGGTTCTGTGGGCAGCCCAAATTTTGATTCACCTGTAAGGTGTCTTATCTTTATTTCTGGTTTTAAGGGTTAAGTGAACTCAGCCTTTTATGTAACAATTTTAAGGCACCTCTAATCTATCTAAAGAAAAAGGACTTTCTGTGTCAGTTCCCTCTCTCCCTCCGTTCAACTGCTAGCTCCAGTGCAGAACCGAACTAGAGATAGAATGGTTCAGTTCTTTCATGTCTGTCCTCAGTATGTGCCCACTGTTCAGGGACAGTTTGTTGTTTTTTCATCTGTGTACATCGAATCATAGACTAATTTAGGGTGGAAGAGACCCTTGGAGGTCATCTGGTCCAATCCTCTGCTCACAGGAGGTCTGATCAGATCAGGCATCTCTGGGATGCATCTAGTCGAGTCTTGAATGCTTACAGGAATGGAGACTGCAMAGCCTCTGTCAGCCCCCATGCCAGTATTTGACCTCCTTCACGGTGAAAAAGGTTTTTCTTTTATGTAATCAGAATTTTCCGTATCTCAACTTGTGTCCATCACCTTGCCTCTGTGCATCTCCAAGAAGAGTCTGGTGTAGTCTTCTCTGTACCCTCCAGTCAGGTAACTGTAAACAGCTGTAAACAGGTGTCTGCCTTCTGTTCTCCAAGCTGAAGAAACCCTCAGGCTTTTTTTTAGACTGTCCTCCAGCCCCCTGACCAGCTTATTGACCCTCCACTGGGCTCACTCCAGTATGTTCATATCTTTCTTGTACTAGGGACCTCCAAAATGGATACTGCACTCC
The DNA here is from genome assembly GCF_003343005.1 of Rhea americana. NCBI lineage: Eukaryota > Metazoa > Chordata > Aves > Rheiformes > Rheidae > Rhea > Rhea americana. The sequence continues at coordinate 2,721,440 of NW_028186329.1, forward strand.
AGAGGCAGTCTTACAAGCCCCAAAGAGAGGGAGAGGACCACTGCCCTGTACCTGTGGGCTACACTTCTGCTAATACAGCTCAGCATGGGGTTGGCCACAAAGAATTGCTGCAAGGACACACTGCTGGTTCATGTTCTGCTACTTGTCCCCCAGATCCTTTTCTGCAGAGCTGCTTCCTAGACAGTCAGCCTCCAGCCTGTTCTGTTGCATGGAGTTAGTCCGTCCCAAATGCAAGATTTTGCATGTGCTTATCTTTTGAATTTCGTGAGGTTCCTACCTGCCCATTTCTCCATCTTATCCAGGTTCCTCTGAATAGTAGCCCTGCCCTTCAGTGTATTGAGCAGTCCTCCCAATTTAATGGTGTCCACACGTTTGTAGAGAGTGTAGTCTGTCCAGTCATCCAGGTTGTTAACGAAGATGTTAAACTGTATTAGTTCCAGTTTTGATGCCACTAGTTAGTGGCCATCAGCTAGACTTTGCATTATGGATCTCAACTCTTTCAACCTGGCAATACTGACAGTTTTTCACCCACTTTGAAGTCCACTTGTCCAGCCAATAGCTCATTAAYACGGTGAAGAGGAGATTGTGATGTAAAAGGCCTTGCTAAAGATATACAACATATTAGTTTCTCCTTTTTCTTCTCTGGATTAATATTATTTGAATGATTCTTACGTACAACTCGAAGTAGATTCTCAAGGAGAGATAGGGCTACTTGCAATAGGATTGAATGGCATTGTGAGCTCTCCTGGAGTTGTAAGATGGCTGACTGTGCACAAATAGCCATTAATACTGTGCACAGTAATAGCAAGGGCACAGATAGTCTTAACCCAAAAAAAGAAAACTTTACGTATGAATTTACTTAYGGATATAAGAAGATTGCTTGAGTAAAGCGATGTCTTCTCTTTCAATATACTTTCACTGCTGAGATAAAAGTCATAGAGAAATACTTTCTCAGACAGAGCCTTTTGGAATGAAAGTACTAGCAGCCTGAAAATGAGGTTTTGAGGTGAAAAATATCCTTCTGTACTGTAAGCAAGTCCTTATTGCTGTGGCAGTTCCATAAGGGAAGAAGTAGTTAAAATAAATAAATAAATAAATAAGAGAGAGAAAGAGATTGCTAAGAAGCTACCCTAAAGTGGGGAAGAACAAATAGRTAGTATGGAAAGAAGGAAAGTATTTTTATATTAAAAAAAATTTTCCTGAGTTTCTTTATTCTAATGTAGAAGTCTTACCTGAGTTAATTTCTTTTCTGTTTTGCATGATCTGTTTCCTTTTTTAAAACATTGATTTCTTTATTGTGAAATAGATTTACATTTTTCTTTACAGTGGTCAGTTTATTTAGGCTTGTCTCACACAGTGGTCTGTAATTGTTATGCTTAATCAATCGGGACAACACAGGTATAATTACATGATAGAATGCAGCGTGTTATCAGTATTTGACAGTAAGATCAAAGAGCCCAGTGAAAAATACATTGGCAGGAAATAAAATTTACTTTTTATCTGTCCTTATCTGTAGCAGAGCATTGGCATTTGGCCCTGTCTTTCATCAAGGTGAGTGCACCTTCATTTGTAAGATTCAATGTAATCAAAAATATGAAAGCAGTGAGAGCACTCTCTCTCACTGTGAGATCTGATATGAAAGTTGGGCACGATAAGCTTAACTGACCTTAGAGGAAAAAGTCTAACATTGTATCAGGAATGCTAATTCTCTTGTGTGAATGAGGAGCATTCTCTTTAGGAACATGTTAGCCTCTACTGCATATGGACTGAATCTCGTTCAGAAACATAACCCCACTGATTAGACTGCCATGGCCTAATTAGTTTTTTCTTGCCAATTGGGTTCTAAATTTGTGCTTCCTACTGCACTGAAAGGATATTATCAATGTTGCAAAGTCAGGTGCTCAAAAGTTAGGAAATATCTGGATCAAGGTTGCCTTTACACCTTCATTCCTACATCCTTTTTTCTCATGGTCTTGAGTTATGAGGGTGTATTTAATTATAGGGTCACATCCGGTCTTCTGTTTTTCTCAGCCCTTTATCTGGTGTATGAGATGGATGGTGTTCACTTCGTGTACAGCTGTTCAGTACTTTTTCTCTCCTTTTTGCAGAGTATGTAACTTATGCTTTAATTATTGAACAATATTCAAATGCTGATTTGAAGACAGATGATGCACATCTTCATACTACTTGATTGCATCATAAACATTAATCAATCTTCTCAAAATCTCTGAAGATGAGAGGACGTTATCGTCCCCATTTTATAAAGCTGAGGCAGAGAGTTGAAAGTTGGTCTTCAGTAACTGAGATACCCAATATGTTTTTTAGAGAATTTAGCATTATATAACACTTAATATATTGCAAAGTGCGGTAAGTATTGCCTCAATTGCAGACTGATTGCTTGAAGCTTCTTTAGATCAAGCATCAAAGTAATGATGCCTCTGCAAAATTAAAAATTCACAGTAAGTGATCAACTTTGCAATAAATGGCTTAGGTACTTGCCTAACACCTTGTAGAAACTCCATGACAAAGAGAGGAAGAAATTTTCTAATCTTCTAATTTTCTAATTAGAGTATCATTTTCTAATTTTAGATATAATTTTCATGGGTACCGTACCATTGTTTTTATGTTTCTCTTCCTGATACTATCTTTCTTGTTCATAGAATCGTAGAAATATTTAGGTAGGAAGAGACCTCTGGAAGTCATGTAGTCCAGCCTCCAGCTTGGAGGAGGGTTAATATCAAACGTACACTGGATTTCTCAGGAGCTTGTCCAGTTCGATTTGGAAAATTTCTAAAGATGAAGATACCAAAACATCTCTGGACAATCTGTTCCAGTGAAGATTTTTTCCTTATTTCCAGCTGGAATTTTCTTTCTTGCAGCTTGTGACCATTGTCTGTTTTTCTTTTACTGTGTCCCTGTGAGAAGAATCTCTCTTTCCCTATAACCCCATTTTAGGTAGTGGAAGACAATCCTCCCTTAGCTTTCTCTCCTCCAGGCTAGAAAATCCCAGTTCTTCAGCCTCTCTTCACCCATGATGTGCTGCCACACCCTGACCACCTTAGTGGCCCTCTGCTAGATTCTTTCAAGTTTGTTATCTCTCTCTCATGTACTGAGGGCTCCTAAGAGGGGAACAGTGCTCCAGATGTGGCTTTGTGAGTACCACAGAGAAAGAAATAATCTCTGCTGACAACCTCCTGGCTACGCTTTCGTTAATGCAGGGCTGTGTGCAGCAGGGCTTCACTGCTGCAAGGGCACACTACTGACAAGTTTAACGTCTTGGTGCCAGGACCCCCAGGTTTTTCTCTGCAAAGCTTCTCCCCAGAGAGAGGTGCCGAGCCTGTAGTGATGCATGGAGCTCTTCATCTAAGGTGCAAGTTTTTGTACTTATCTTTGTTGAACTTTGTGGTATTCCTGTCATGGCAACCCTTCCCTTCAGCTTATTAACTACTTCTATGTGGAGTCATTCACATGCTTTGGGTGCATTTCCCACTGTCCAGGTCATTGACCAAGATGTTAAATGGTACTGGCATCTTTATGAACTCCTGAGGAACACTTTTTGTAACTGTTAGACTTTGAGTTAGAGTAACTGTTGGTTATACTAACAGCTAAACAGGTAGGCTTTGACCCTTTCACTCCAATGTCCAGCCAGGGTTTCAGTTATCTCGTAGTCTGCCCATCCTTATTAGCTTTGGATATACAACAGGAGACCATGTCAAAAGCCTTGCTAAGATCAGTATGTTGTTCATATCCACTGCTGTCCCTTTTTTTGACAGAGCCAGTCATCTCATCATTGGAAGCAGTGAGCTTGGTCAAGTGTGATTTGCTCTTGGTAAATCCAGGATGATTATTGCCTGTCACCTTCTTGTCTTTCATGAGCCTGGAAATAGCTACATAAACCTACCAAGGAAGGTAATACTTCATAGTCTTTTGAGAGACTGAGATCAGGTTGATTGGCTAGTAGGTCTGCAGGTCAATCTTTCTGCCTTTCTTTCTTTCTGCCTCCTATATATTTTTTTCCCTGAAGATGAGTGTGTGAGTGTCTCAGTGGGAGAGAAGCATTGAGAGAACCCAGATAAAATTAAAATGTAGGTAATATAACACTCTTTAAAATTAGCCTGCAAGAACATACGTAATAGGTTTGTGAGTTTAGCAAACTCGTAAATTGTTGCCAGTAGACAGCAGGGACAGCTTTGAAGAGCAGAAGGCAAATCAAGGGTGATCTGAGAAGTATGTGCTCTACGTACATCCCTATTGCTGATGCTGTGCCACGGGCTGGATTGAGGGCACAAAGCAGAGTCATCAGTATATATCAGTGAATAATTGAATAACTGAATAATTGATAGTTGCCCGGTTCATAATGCATGTGCACTGACTAGACCATGAAAGCTCCTAGTGTATGATTGTTGGCAGTGTGTGCAGAATTACACCTGAAATTCTAGTGTACTATTTATGATGAGCTGGTTGTCTGTGACACATTAAACTACAACTAATAAAGCTKTGTTAAAGCTAAGCACTCTGTTAGTCTTACATCAGTCAGTTATCTACTTTGCACTGCTGACTGGGACTGTGGATACATATATGATTGAGCTATTTTAGTTTTAAAAAGCAGTGAAAGGGTGATATAGTTCTCAAAATCCAAGTTAGCTCTGTCCTAAAACTGATGAACTTACCCCTGGATATACTGGGGCACTGTGTTTTCAAATGCTTGCATTCTGAGAGTACAGCTTGCTTGTTCCCTAAGCTTTCAAATTCATGGTATGCTCCTTTGCATGTAGCTCCAACTGCTCAATATTGTCCAGATTTATGCTTTGAACATCTCCATTCTGTCCATATGTTCATAGCCTAAGTTGGTTGTAAAAGCAGTTTGGCTGAATTTCAAAACTACCCCAAGCCTTCTGGATTCATCTCTGCAAGGTGGGTTTCTTTGTTTTATTTTGAAATTGCTTTAAAGTTAATCAAATCCTCCTTTCTGGAGCTGCTACTCCCTCACTGGGGCATAGCATAGAATCAAAAAGACAGCAAGTACAGTGAGACAGCATTTGGCTCCGATTTTAAACATCCAGAACCAACAAGTATCTCTATAAATAATACACAATACTTATTTAGAGCAAAATAAATATTGGTCCTCCCAGAATTTTGGGGATAGCTGTACAATAATATGTTTATTTTTATGGATGAAGAATCTTATACCCTTGTGATAGGATGCAAGGCAGAGCTGCCTTGACCAAGCTTCTTCTGGAATCAGAAGTAGATCAACTGCATTAGCGCAGAGCTAGGCCCAAGTTAATAAACCCTGCATCTCAGCCAAGCAGATTGACTTGAGTGCAGCCATAGCTGTACTGGTTTCAGTTCTCAGAATGCTAATATTTCTGCCTACTACAGTACAAATTCAGGTCAGGCAAGCTTGATAATCCTGAATTCTCCCAGTGAGAGGTGCTCAGGCTGAGCACCAAGGTATGCCCAGTTCCTAGCATTTTATTTGATTTCTGACTCAGACCAAACTGTCATCTTGAGCTGTTCTGCAGCATTTTCAGCATGGACATGTTTTTTACAACACTTTAAAGTTTTTTTTTTTTGAAAGCTTTTTCTTTTACATTTTCCAGGTTTTGAAAAGAATAATGATTTTTTCCCTGCTTTTATTTTTTTATTCTTCTCTAAACTGAACATTTAACTAGTACTTGGGTCTAATTCCTCTCTTTGATGTCCTGCTTTTGTAATAGAGCTGCAGACAATCTACATCCTTGTAGAAGAGGAGGAATGGAAGACTCTGATCACCTGAGGAAGTGTAGGTGAGTGGATTCCTAAATCCATACATTAAGTCTTGCAGAATTCAGTGAGTAGAGTTCCATGAGCATATAGGTTTGCCTGGGTTTTCTCACTCATGAAGTCATTGTTTTTTCCTTTACTGTTTTCTATGCCATTCTTCCTTAACGAAGGCCTAGCTTTGATCATAAACATTATGCTGTCAGTTGCCATTTGGGACAAATAGAAGTTGCTTACTCACTACATCTTAGTACTTGGCTTCAGCTATTATTCTTTTGCCTGTGAAAAAGTTGCTTGCATAAACAAACTTCTGAAAGTGGAGATTTCCAAGAAATGAAGAACACCTTGCCCCTTTTGAAATTATGTTCCTTTGTAGATCCCATCATCCCAACCTTGACAACTTACTACCCCTCTTTTTCCAAATTTCTTTAGTCAGAAGCTAATCAATTCTGACTAACAGTCTGACTCTTGTTAGTAAGAACTAAAGCAAATACTGAAGAAAGCTCTTGGCCTTGTTTGAGTTGAAAAAATATGACACACCAAATATATTTTTGTATTATACTATGAATGGCTCTGATCTCATCTAATGTAAATAGGGAATTGTACCACTGAACTAGAAGCATTTATATGTTTAAAATTTACCAGATTTACAAGATGAGGATCAGGCTTTATGAATTTATTCTGTCTAGAGTACTTGTTGCATCAGAGTTAATGTATTTGAATCTTTACAAGCTTTTGTAAATAACAGTTGAATGCTCCACCATAATCTCATGGGCCTCTCTTAAACCTTCTGTAAAATATGTTCCTGCACAAAATGAAGCTGACTGTTTGCTGCTGTGATTTGGTAACAAATTGCCTTTCCCTATGTACATCTACTCATGAGACAAGAGTATAGGGCACTGGAGAACCATCTCAGCATTTGTCTGTTTAGAAATTCCTCACTTTCTGTGGAAGATGCTCACTTTTATCACTCTAACTATTTACTCTTCAGTTACTCAATTATTTAGGAAAATAAACCTCTTAGTGTGTAAATATTAAATATGCAGTATCTGTTTATTCGATTATGTAGAAATTTCTGCAGTTGTGTTTTGTTTTTTGTCTTTGTTGCTGAGTTGTATATTTCTTTTTGCATATGAGACATCCTTCTAGAGGTTCTGGACCTGCTTGGCTTGTTCTCCAGACATGAAGAGTAAACTGAGTAAAAACATGCAGTAAATTCCTTGTACTACAACCACTACCCTGACAAAACTCCTACTGAAATTAATGCAAGTTTGAATTCAAGTGGTTAATTTGAGAACAAATGAGATCCTGCTACAGCTATTTAATCATTCCCTGACTTGTTTGAGGAGTTTGTAATGGAAAGTACCTAGTACCTAGTTCTTGGTACTTAGTACCAAGAACTCTTCTTAATTTTTGAGACTTGCATTGTATTGCCAGTGAACAGATGCCATAAAATGTAGCTCTTTTTGAACAGCCCAACATTTAAAGGTGTTTTACCTTATAGGATAACTTAACCTATAATTAAACCAGGGTCATTTGCGAAATCAACTGGAATTGTAGTGCTGATTCAGAATTTTGGGGTGTGTTTTAGTGCGATGCTTTGACTTAGGCTTATAGCTGAGAAAGAGAAGCAGAAATGGAATGAGAAATTTAACATGCAGTACTGACTAAAGTGTTTCATTTTTGTGTACTGAACAGCACATAACAAAACAAGAAGGCTTCTGCCAAAAGCTGAAACATGGAAGTGCTAAATGAAGAATGCATTTGGTGTTAATTATATCATAGATTAAATGATTCATTTACCTTACACATACCATAACGACAAGTCCTTTAATTTTTAAGGCCAACAGCTGGAGATTTTGTCAGAGTATTATTGGAAGGGAAAGTCTAAAGGAAATTGAAATGCTGTCTGCCAGTCTCTGAAGAAAAAGAAAAGTAAGGACATCTTACGTTTAGGTCACTCTTAGTAGCTTTTCTTGATCCTAAAGCATTCAGATAACAACAAATGCTTAGAGCCTTAGGTACACTGTATGAATGAGAGGGCAGATTTGTAAGACTTTGTTAGGGACCTGTTCTAGCGCAACAACATATGGCAACTACTTTCCCCTTCACCATTCTCGTAGTATGTCTTGCATAAGATTGCTTTGTAGGTAGGCAGAACCATTCTACCCAAAATCGGCTTCTTGGAGGATGCCGTCATGACACGAAAACCATGGTGCGGGTCTCTCCACAGTGACTGTTTGCCTTGTTTTCTTGGGCAGTAAGAGAAGTTTTCCAGTGTGTAAGTGTAATGGAAGGACTTGCTGCCTTCACCTGCTACCTCCTTGGTTGTTTGCTGTCTGCTTTGGGCAAGCATGGTTCTTCTGGCCGTGTCTTCCCAGATCTTTTATGTGTTTTTGGCCCTTCTTGTTTATTGGCATGTGGCTGATCCTAGGACTTACAGGACTCTGCCTGAGTGATCTCCTAGGAAAAATGCAGTATACAAAAAACTGGATCACTGCTTCAGAGAAAGGGGAAATGATGGAAATCTTGAAGTGCTTAAAAACAGGTTTCATAGTGTGTATGTAGACTGGAGATTCTAATTTTGCTTCTGCTGAGAGGAATCTAGCATGTGCAACAGAACTGTTTTCTACTCTGAACTGCTGTGTGTTAAGTGGAGATGATGGGGGGGATTAGCTGTGAAACTGTACCCCYGCTCTGAACTAAAAGAGAAATGCAGATGCAGCCATAATTCTTTAGGCTCTATGCCTTTGGGTGCTGAGAGGCAGGCTGGGTTTTATATATAACATCCTATTCCAAAATCCTGCCTTGGAATGAATTGTATCATGTCTTAATTGTTCTCAGAGAAATTACGTATTGATAGTTTGGGCAGGTACCAATTTTCATCTGTCAATCCTGTCCTGTTATAAGAGTTTATAGTTAATAGATTGCAGCATGGGCTGGCTTCTTCCTGAGGGCCAGGAGCTACTGGCAGTAGGGGCTTCCTGTGGTAGCTGAGCAGGGCCTGGCAGCCCAGGCTCTGTGGCTGGGCAGGGTGGGGAGGCCTCTGGGGTGGCACACTGGGTAGGACAGGGAGGGCTGTCCGTGTCCCTGGCGCCTGAACAATACTCTTCTCAACAGATCATTTAGATTGAGATTTAATTGCAGGTTGGTCAAATATTATTCTTTGTTCCTTGTTTGTGGTATAGTAATGTTTGTGATCTGCAGCATGAAACCCCAAGAGAATTTCTCTCTGCACAGTGTAGCAGAATGATTAGGAGAGGAGCCAATGCTACCTTTGATGTCACTGAGAAGAAGAAATGAGGACAACTTAACAGGCTTATATATTCAAGGTTAAAACTCTCCTGTTTATCTTGTGGGTGCCAGTGCAGCTAGCAGTCTTCATATGGGTCTAAAGGTGTGAGTTTGCACTTCTCTTCAGACTTACCTCAAACACTGCCTCCAGTTAACTGAATTGTTGGGTTAACCCATACACTGGATTTTTTAGACTGAAGTCTTAAAAGGGGTAAGATAGGCTGTTAACTATAGTTCTTCCTAGTGAACAGAGGAACCGAGATACACATTAACTAGACATACTAATAAAGAGTACTTTTTTTTCTTGTTATGGTTCTGAAGCAGTATTAAGTTGATTTGTTCTATCCCATGCAGAGAGGTATATATAGGCATGTCTGTAAAACCCTGGGGGGAGGGTGTCACAGAACCTCTGTGATTCTATAAAACTTTACAAAGTAAACTAGAGTACAAATTGTATAGTATTGTAATAAACCTTTGTTAAAATTAACTGGAGTCATATTGTCATGTAGTAAAAGTAAGTGTCTTTGTTGATTTCATCAGGCTTGCTGCAGGAACACACTGGACATGCAATTCTTGTGCAACGCATAGGTCTCTAGCTTGTGTTGTCTCGCCATTTGTTGCCTGAAAGATCCTTTGATACTGGTTGTGGCTGCAGGAAATTAAAAGCTATAACTGAGGTCAACAGGGAAAACAACCTACGTTATCATTTGCTCAGTGCAGCTGGCCTTGGGCCAGTAAAACTCAGGTAGCTCTCAGATAATTTCCGAACAATTAAGGTACCAGTAGATGGCACTCCAGAATATGTAACCTAGCACTTGGCTTTTGTACAACCTATTGAACTTATTCATTGTCAAGACTTCTGCCTGTGCAGCACTTTAAATAATGTTAATAGTGAGTGATTCTGACAGTAGACAATGCAAGTAAAGCCYGCTACGCGGAAAGTATGTCAGACTAACTCCCACCCATGTCTTTGCTATGCAGAGTAATATTGATAAGTAAGAACGGACTGATTAAATCTTAAACAAGTATGATCTGCTGGGGCATGGGGAAAGAGAGGATTAGGTGACTTCTTGAATTTCCTTCCATTGCTCTGCCATTTTGGCATGTCAGTTGTTTTGAAATAAGTATATGAAAGCATAAGATTTTTTTTAACATAAACAGCATGTTACTTAGGTTGGTGGTAGTATCACAGAGAACTTTAGCATGTAGTCACCAAGATGACAGAARCTATCCTTAATTTCTGGATAGAATTTATGTACTTACAAGAATGAAAGGTGTTAGAAAAAATGTAGTTTTGCATGCGTCACTATCTCAGGGACACTGTGAGGAAGATACTGGCTAGCAGTCTTCAAATATGTAAAAGTTTGCTGTAGAAAGGAGGGGAATAATCTGCTGTCCTTATCTATAGAGTAGGGCAAAAACTCAGCATAAAAGTTATGCAAAGAAGCGTTCAAGTTGGCTGTTAAGAAACATTGTCCGGCAGTAAGGAGAATGGAGCACTACAGTGCTACAGTAGCTTTCTGCGTGAGGTGGTCTTATGACCATCATCAGGAGTCTTTAAAGAATTGCTTGAAAAATCTGTCAGAATGACATACGAATAGCTGCTCCTGCCTTGGTCCATGGGGAAAGAGAGACCCACAATTTCCTTTTTGGCCTTTTTTTTCTTCTGTGATTCTGCAGTTGTGATTTCACTATTGTGAAGCATGGTGGGTGACTGTAAAATTGGGAATTCACTGCAGCATCACCAGTCCCCAAGTATTTCCTGTGGCTCCAACAAAAAGAAACTTCATGCATCTTCCCCATTGTCTTTCAAAAAGCTTGAATGTATTTTTTAAATGTTGATGAATTTAAATATAAGCCAACACCTGAGATTTTTTTCTTCTTGCATTTACTTTATTACTTTCAGTGAGAACTGTATTTCTGAATGGGATTTATATTTATATCCATGTACCTTAAGTAAGTTTGGGGATACATTTTTGTAGTAATCTGAACATTTCCTTGTTCCTATATAAAAAGAAGTAAGCTAGATATAGACTGATATATATATGCATATTGGTTGAATGTTCTGTTGTTTTGGGGAATATTAAAACTTTAACTGATTTCTGTTTAATTGGAGAACTGTTTGAGATAGGACTATTCTGTGGGAATGCTAATGACCTGCTTGAGATTGAGATTGTAGTGCAGTATTTTAAATCATGCTTTCTCTGTGCCTCACTAATTTAGGGATGATATGATCATCAAGTTAATTTGTTTAAAAGCTACTTAAATATTTTAGAGATAGGCATCAATATTGTATGTAGGTCTTGTGAGATCATAGGTCCACAAAACCAGCTATTAGCCAAAATGGGTAGATTGATATCCGTTCTGGGAAGGGGAGCTTTCAGCCTTTTTTTTAAAGTTCGAACAACAGATCCCTCCTGCAYGGTAGAATATTGATTTGCCTGACAGGCCAGTGAGGTGGGCTGCTACTGAGGAATTATAAAGTGTAAACAGTGTAGTTGGTTTTGGGAAACCTTGGTGGCAAAGTATTATTACTGATGTTACTTGGGATAGGTATTGACCACTGCGATCGTTGTATGAAGTCATGTGCTACTCTCATTACAGTGTCAAGACAGTCCTGACTGCAATTCAGCAACAAATGTGAGGGGGAAATTGGGGTCACTTTGTCTGCCCTAGAAGAATTCATTTCTTTCTAGAAGGCAGCCCAGTCATCCTGCATGCACACTTCTCTGTACAAGGTCTTTACCTCCCACTTACATAAACTCTGCCCATCCAGTAATACACTGATTAGGTTCATCAGGATCACATTTCTAAATTATTCTACTATTGTTAGGAGAACATTGTATTTAAACAGAAAAATATTTGATTACGTTAGGAACAGATTCTGTCTTTTTTCTGTGGAAGCAGATGTACTGTGCTACAGCTCGCTAATCACAGGTGGAAGGATAAGGTTTTTGAGAGCTTCTTGTGAAAATACTGGAAGGAAATCACTTGATTTGATTGCTTTAAGTCGGGCCACTTTTATTTTCACTGTACGACATATGCAAATTGGAAAGAATTGCCTTTCTTTTGATCAATACTTCTTTCTCTGTGACCTGCATGGAACTCATGCTGGTCAGTCTTTGCTGCATTCAATTCACAGAAGAGGAAAAAAATATTGATTAAACAAAAGATAATTAGTTCTGTTTTGCAGTGTTACAGAGGTCGGGGCAAAAGTGTTAAATTTGGGATTAAAATGTCTTACACTGTAAGAGAGTCCCAAGCACTGGTCATTACTTTGGGGAAAAATTGTAAATACTGTTAACAGTCTTTACTACTTAAGCTGCCATTAGTCTCAAAGGTCTATTTTGATAGTTAGCAAGTAGTGAGGTGTTTTATCACTGGGGTCGTCCTTCTCTATTTGAAGGCTAATGTGACAGCATAAAAAACGTGCTTGTTTTGCAGAAGCACCCTCCTACTGAAGTTGGATTCTTAAGGCACTCTTGCGTTGCTTCTGGGCCCTGTTGCCTCAGCAATACGTCCTTTAATGCAAAGGGAAATTATGACCACGTGTTAGAAAAGCCATGATGTCGTTTAGCAAACAATTCACCTCGGGAGTGTGGAGCTAGACAATGTTTTCTCCTGAATTATTTCCAGAAGGGACTTGAAGGTCGTAACGTCTTATCTATGCTGTTATTTGTCTTGACATTGGTACTTATCTTAAACCTTCTCCTTATTTAACTTTCTGACCTCAGAGTGACATTTTCTGCAAATAATCTGAGAGGCATATGGTATTTGTTGAAAAATATCCGTCCATATTCTTCAGTCTGGAACATGTCAGATATTTCCAGTGCTTGAGCATCAGATGCGAAGTGGTTTGGGGGTAGCTCAGATTTGATAGGGAGATACTAAGCAGACAAACATCCACAGGCTTCTTTGTAATTGTTCTGGCTTCTCTTGTACCACAGAATAGCAGCAGTGTGTTATGCAGATAAGCAGGGAAGCAACACTGGAGGAGCTTCAGGWCTTGTCTTTCCCACAGAAGAGGTGATCAGGTGTACATTACAAGGGAGAAGCTTAGTTTAATGAATCAGTTAGTCTTCTGAATATTTGGTAATCTTAAACATGTGGTTATTAGTCACTTAAAAATAAAAAAATATACAGTTTTCAGTTACCTAAGTTAATTCAGTTGTAGCTCCTGATTTGAGGAAATGTGATATGCATTGCATAGTCTTTCGGCATAATAAGATCTGAACTAAAAATATCAGGCCATGATATATCATGCCAACAAATTAATATTTTCTTCTGTTCACTAATTTGCGGTACAACAAAGTTTATCTTGCTGCCCTCTGCTCTGTACCCTTTGTGATGTGCATAGATCTTGCATAGATATTGCAGCCACACTAAGCAGTGATAAATGATTGTATCTGCTGTGAGGATTGAGAACCTCAGACCTCGATTTAAAAACAAAACAAAAAATCCAGGAAGATATTAGGTCAGTTGTAGCCTTGTTTCCCAGTTTAATTAAGGCTAAGATCCTGCATATTAAAGCCAATAGCAAAACTCTCCTTGACTTCAGAAAGGGCAGGTTTTAACCTAGACTGCAGAGGGGCTCATGGCTTATAGTGAGGTGTGTGCATCTCATTCAGTAATCCAGAACAAATATTTGTAATTTTACTAGCGTCCTTTCAAAGAAGGACAAGTAGAAATAGAAGGTTGTGTATGAACTTTAAATGCTGTGGGGTGCTAACATACTTGAGCAGCAAGAAAAGAGTGAACATCAGGCCGTGATGTATAAGTGGAAAGCAGATGCACTGAAGAGATCCTGAAGATAATCATATGTAACAATAAAGGGAATTTTAAATAAAACTGTTTTAGAATGAATACACTGTTTGAAAAGGAGCAGTTATATGCTTTCAGTATGAGGCATAATCCTAGAAATTGAATTCTGAGAACGTTGGTTGAAGTTGAAACTCTGCATTACTCCTTTTGGCTCTAGCAGTTAGCTGATGTCCAATCTGATAGCTTGTTGCTAGCTTTTGGGAAATAYTGGGGAAGAAGCTAAGTATTTTTGTGATCAGATATGAAGAATATGCAAAAAGTCCTGATTCTCTAAGCGCTATGGAACTTAACTGTTCAGTTATATTCTGGGGAGCAGAGGTGGATGTTTCAAGCTTCTTTTTCTAGGCTGTACTTTCTTAATTTTTTTTTCAGGGTCATGCCAGAAATGCTGTTGTCTGTGATTTCCTGCTGTTCTTGCACTGTTTCTCCCTTCTTTACTCATGTTTTCTGCTGGTGCATAAGCATGCATGAGTGTGTACAGATAGCATGAACTTATTGTCATTTTTGTGAGTTGATGTGCTGATGTCGGTGCAGAAGCTGTGCAAGTGCAATGCTGAGCTTGATGTAATTTGCCAGTCCCTCAGATACTAAACACGGAGCGACTGGAAGCAAAGTGACTGGGGAAAGGTTTTCTTCCTTGACTTTGTTTAGTAATAGCTGATTACTCTTGTAAATCATCTTATGTCTAAATTTTCTTGATCTTACTAAAAAATATGAAAAAAATGAAACTATTTCAGATAAAAGTTCATTGCACCTAAAATTAATTTTAAAAAAAAGTATAAAAAAAGTATATACTTTTCATTTTATATCATGTTGACTCACATATATATATATATATTTGTTTATGTGCATATGTATCTGCACATATGCACCCACAGGGATTCAATTATATGTACAGTTGAGCATAACAGATTATCATGGGCAAATAGGGATGCTTTCCTGAATTAGGAATGAGAGAACTCATCCTGAGCCTCCTATGCAAGRCATCTGGCAGATTCTCAGCAGGTTGGTTTATGGAGAAGAGTTCTCAGGTTTGTCTCTCTACCTTTGAAAAGAATTTGCATGCATCTAGAGCACAAAGGTAGATTATTTATCTCTCCTTTCACTGATAGAGCAGCAGTGAGCATACATCTCAGTATTTTTGTCTGGAGGAGAGCTGTTAATTGAATGATACGCTGCAACTTTTGTCTAACTATATTCTAGCACAAATCAATGCTATATAATGATAMATCTGGATGGCTTATGGCTTTCTAACATTTATGATTCTCTTCATATGCCACATACCAGAGGACTCTGTGATAGAACCTGAGTATCTTAGCTGCCCCCACACTAACAGTTAGACCAAAAAAAAAACCCTGGTAACTGACTGACAATCTGTTGTTACTGGTATTCCCTCAAGTTGTTAGAGGTCAGTATCTTATCTAATTTCTCACTCTTCGGCAAACAGTTTCATAGTCAATGCTGTTACATGCTATGCCTGAATTTTTTGCAGAGGGAATCTTGCACTGAATTTTTTGGATTGAAAGAAAAGAGTCCTTTTTCCTCTAATCTGTGTCAGCATCTTCAGAACAATGTATCTGCTTAATGCTTATTTCCTTCCAGCAATGTTTCTGAACAAAATTGGTGCGTGATGCCAAGCTAAGAGGGGTTGCAAGGACTTTGAGCAGTATGAATGGAATTCACAATGCTCTTGATTAATTGGAAAAATGTAAAATCAGTAAGATTAAGTGAAGACCAATGCAGAACAGTATACCTGGGAGAGAAAAATCGCATGCATACATACAAACTAGGGAATATGTTGTTAGAATGGTGAAAAGGATCAGAATTTTATAGCAGACTATACATGAAGATGAATTAATGTCATGCAGTTTTGAAAAGAAAAATTCTGATTTAAGTGGTACTAACAGAAGTATTGTTTGAAAACTGAGAAAAAATTCTTGGGCTTTACTTGGTGCTGGTGGGGCTTCAGTTGAAGCTGTGTGTCTCATTTTGGGTATCACCCTTAAAAAGAGGAGGGAGAGATAGGGAAAGATAATACAGAATCCCCAGGAGAAGAGTCTAGAACCAAAAAGAATAGCTTTAGAAAACATGATACAAGGGAAATGTTTTAATCCACAGAAGAGAAAACTGAGAGGGAATGGAAAAGGCTTCAAGGATGTAGCAGGTTGTTACAAAAGATGACAGCAATCAGTTGTGGAAGAAAATGGTTGATTTGGTCTTTCAGAATTTAAGGTTAGATATCAGGAAACACTTTCTGACTGATCAATAATTAGATTCTAGATGTGGTTAAGTTATAAGAYGATCATCGTCACAGGAGATTTTTAGGAGAGAGTTAGCTAAAATCTATCAGTTTCATGAGATAATGCTTGAAATAAAGAGATTGTTCCCTTGAAACTCACTTTTCTGTATTTTCTCTGAATTTGTTAGAAGGAATGGTTTAAATACCGTGCCAGTACATGCAAGGTATGCGGAAGCTTCCTCTTTAAGTTCCTTTCTTCAAGTCTACCATGAAGCTTGGCACATCAATTAGGAGTATGACAAATTAGTTGATTTAATATGACGAAATGGAACATCAYGATCTTTTCAACTTATCTTAGCGCTTTGAGGCTGGAAAAAGTTCAGTGAGCAGTACTTGGCAAAGGCTTAATTTTCTGGCAAAGTGCTTGTTTGTCAAACTTTCACCTTCTAGTGCCAGCTGGGAACGGAACCAGCAGTGCCAGCCTGGGTTTGGGTGGCCTTTTCCCATCAGAGCTCTGCATAGCTTAAGTATGTTTGTTTTTACTTTTGTTTTTTTTTAATGCACTGAGCATGTGTCTGAATACATTAGGTTGAAGAGGTTTTGTTTCTTTTTTTTTTTAAACAAGCATGTAAATATGACACTGGGTCATAAAGTTGTGCAAGGGGCTTTGTGCAGAAGCTTCATACTTCCTGAAATAAGAGAAGCTTAATGCAGAGGCAAAAATCTACTTTTGCAATGATCATTGCTATGCTGGGAGCTTAGATCACAGCAATTTAAAAAGAAATTACTTAAGTACTTCAGAAACAAAAGTGTAGTTTTGTCCCTGCATGGATGTTTAGTCTGAGATGCTACATTTGCTTCCTTTCAGGTTTTGTTTTTCCACTTTGCAACATGAAAAGAGAAGGGCGAATAGACCTTGTGCACAACAGATGCCAACATTTATAAATACTTCCTTGGGACTGTCGTCAGTGGCACCTTGTTAGGATACACTTGTTTTTAGATATATATATATCTATATATAGATCTATCTATATTTTAGGTGTGTGTGTGTGTGTGTATGTGTATATATATAAAAAATATATATATAAAATTTTTTTTAACAGTGCAGAGCAGACAGCTTCGGCTTCTTTGCCACTGATGTCAGTGTTTGTGATGGAAGTACTCACRCTGTTACTGTTGGAATGGCTATACGTTTTCTCATTCTCTCCACTTTATCACAAGCAATTTCTGGTTTAGAATACATCATTTACTGGTATTGATGAATTTGGAAGAAGGAGAATACAGAAGGGGAATCTGACTTTTTGATAGATTGTCTGTCCTTGTTCACAGAGCAAACTTCAAACTTCTCAGTCTTAGCAAAATATATTACTACTCTGAAAGACCAATATGTGGAGGTAAATAAAATGAATTTTGACTTCACTATTTGCTGTTTTGCCCCTTCCATCCTTGAAATGTTTTTGCAAACTGCTTTGTGAATATTAATTTAGAGCATGTACATGAAAGAGAAGGATTGGGTAAATGTGTTGGTTATATAGTTATCAGTCCTTTATGTATGCATGCCTGTCTGAATTTTTGCACTTATGGCATCAGGTGATGTTAGTTACCCCTTGTTGGGGGGGAGGTATTGCTGAAACTTTTAGGTAATCAGTTTTTAGAAAGAATAATACAGACTTTTCTAACAATGCTGGATATGTTGAATGTCTCCAAAATTTGATAATCTCAAAATGGCCAATTAGGATTTTGATAATAAGAATTCGCTTATTAAAAGGAAACACCAGCCAGGAAGTGGAGCTGCTTACCCCTTAGCATTATCGGGAAACTGTAAGTGAAATATATTATCCATCAGAGAAAAAGGACTTATTGTCTAAGGGTCACCAATTATAAAACYTCTGAAATCAAAGTAGTAATGATATTTGTATTACTATTTTAAGAATCAAATATTATTCCTAGGGCTAAAGAAAAGTTCAGTCATCAGCAGCCAATTAGCCACAGTACAGCTTCTTCACTTACAAAAACTGCTTACTCCAGTTTATCTTCTGAAGGATTTGAAAAGGCTGATGTGATATCAGACCAAAGCTATTCAAAGCAAGTATGTTATCCTAAGAAAACACAAATTATTCTTCATCTAGTTAACTCCTTGTCATGTAAATAAGGTACCCTTTTGTTTTTTCAGTGGAAATGATAGAAAAAAAGTCTCTCTTTTCCCAGTGGACATGGAGGGGTGTTCGGGACCATTTTACATGTTGAAAAGTGCAAATCACTCCCCTTCCCTTTCTCCAGATGTAATAGTATAATACAGAAATGTGGGGAACTCCATCTCATTTTTTGCAGCACATACTTCGTTAGCATGGTCATCAGGCATACTACATCTGAAAACTGGTGTAAGTCTTTATTTCTGAGCATGTGGTTCTGCTTCTGGCAATATTGTGGCCATCTATTCCTGAACAGGAAGTTTGCTGACTGCTAATGGCACCGAGCTGTGGCTTGGGAGATGTAGGCTTGATTCTTAGCTATGYTGCAGACTTTGACCTGGCAAATGGCTGTGCTCTCCTTCCTGCCAGTTCCTGTGGAGGGGAAACTGCCAGTTCCACCTTATCTCCCTGGGGACCTAGGAGATAATCCCCCCCTTGCCATTTCTTTCCTGGGACCTATGTCCTAATGTTACTCACTTCACCATATGCAACATGGAGATATTACTACTGCTTTTCTTGCTATATTCCATTTCTGTCTTGGAATAAATACTTGCTGGAACAAAACAAAATCTCTGGAACAGCAGATGTATCGTACTTCTTACTGCCTGGGACTTGTTCTGCAGTAACAGAGTGCAAAGGAGCAATACCTGCTCTGGGGTTGGCCTGAAGTCCTGAATGCTACTGTTGTACAAACAGTAATAAAAAGAGTGGAAGGAACTAATATATTACAGACTTGGAGGTAAAGAAACATGCTAAAATTTAAAAGAACTAAACAAAAAAGAAAAAGCTGATTTGTCCATTTTTTCTGTAGAATTACATTCATCAATTAAATCCACATGCAAGTGGAATACAAAGCACTCCCCACTGGCAAATTGGAAATGAGAAGAGACATGACAGCTCTCTTGGGTCTTCCCATTTTAATTTTCTTTGTACTTCAGTATGACCACGTATGAGTGAGCTGAACACTTATTTTGAAGTCCAGGGGAATAGATAATTTTTTGGGTAGTGTGTCAGCAGCAAATGATTCCTATAAATAGTCGCTTATGATCTCTCTGATTTAATAGAGCCATTTCTTATTCAGATTTTCTGTCTGATTCTAAAGCTGACAAACAATCATTTGGCTGTCACAATAGTCTTTGTGCAAAGGTAATTTTTGTATTGAAAGTAAAAGAGCTGCCATAGTGCAGGTAGCAGAACTAGGGCACTATTTCTGAGAGGAATCATTGGAGCATATTATTTAGGTTCTAGCCGGAAGGCTTAGCCTGCTGGTTCCCCCATCATTTACTGCTGAATGATACTGATACAGTGTGTTTCTGATAGCGATTTCCAGCAAAGTTTGAAACGAATGTTTCCTCTCTTCCTCYCAGTTGTTGACTGCAATGTATGCTTGCACAAGTAAATCATCCTTGTTTGTTTGGTTCCTTCAAACGGATGGATTATTTCCTGGTTAAGAAATAAACTATGATTTAGCTTTGATTCTTTTCTATTCTTTAGTGAGAGGTGGTGAGGTAGGAGGAGGATCCTTTATGGAAGAGATATTCATTAAGAAGAAGTTCAATAAGAAGGGACCATAGGTTGGATTTGTAGGGAATGTGGTAGGAGATGAAGGATTTGTGGGAGAAAGATTTGAATGGTAGAGGAATGGTGTCTTGACCACGAGGTTTTGAAAAGGACTTAGAGTCCATTTGCTAAATCTGGCTTGGGGCTTGTGGGCAGATTCCAGCTGACCATGTTGGTCATCTTGTAGAATATCTCCATAAACAGAAGAAAACTTGCTCTTGATTCAGGTTTTTGTGAAAATACCTGAATCTAGTCCTCTGCGTTTTCTCCCTCAGGAAAGAGCATATTGAGCACATACTGTGATATCAAAATGTATACTTGTTTAATCTTGCCTGAGTGCTGTTAGCTTTATATTGAACAGCCACCATTAATTAGAAGAGCTGTAGTCTTGATTGCTACAGCTAAATGTAATGTAGCTGAAGTCAGCTGTAGCTGGTGAAATATCTTTGCACCAAGACTTTAGCAGTGGAGCATTCCTTGAAGGTTAGAGATGAAAAATGCTTCCAAGAAGCACTGGTATTTTTTTAGCTTGTACATTGCTTTGAAATTGTATCCAATGAAATGAATGAAAGTGCCACAGTTTTTAAAATTAACTACATTTATTTTTCTGTTATTTTCTCTTTGCACTTTACCTCTGTATTTAGAATTATTGAGGATGAGAAGAGTTAAAAGCTGTAGTGAGGGGGAACTGTGTAGTGGAAGATAAACAAATTCTGTTTGAACTCTTCAATCGTAGCTTTTATCAGAGACTATCAGAGTCTGTGCGTGCGATTAAGATAATCACAAGATTCCTATAAAAGACTCTAATTCTCTGGGGCTATATGCTGCTTATCAGTATTTTTAGGGAGTCATAATGAAGATTTGGTAACTGCAGCAGCCTCATACAGTCTAATATTTCTGAGATGTGCTTTCTGATTGCAGATCGCAGCCTTTGGCAAGGCAGTTGAAACAAAGCAATTCCCTTCCATGTCCCTTTGCAGTAGCTATTTGTTGCAGCCATGAAATCCAGTTGTGGAGGCAGACCTCTGAATCTCGGGTTATTTGCTTCCTCATGAGCAGAAGTGGTTAAATCCATTCCACTGTATTTCTCAAGCCAACAAAGACACATACAGATAATCTTTTGAAAGTTTTTTTTATTATTATTTATTTTTATTTTTATTTTATTATTTTGGCTCTTGCTGAATGTGATTCTCCTTTCATCCTTTCTGGCAGGCCACAGCACTATTCCACTCAGGGAAATTGATTTCTGAGGAGGTGTAAGAACATGTTTCTGTGGCTTGCTGCTGGAAAACTGTGCATTTTAAGGCAGAAACCGAATAAACTGCATCTTTGTATACTAAATAACTGAAAAAAAAAATCTGCTGCTTGCAGAGAAACTAGTAACAGAAGGATAATCTTCCTTCAAAGAGGGAATTTGGATTTGCTGTCATGGCAAAATTATTAGCTGGTAAAAGGAGAATCAGTGAGGCTTAGAGGTTTTTATTATGGTTAACAACAATTTTAATTCACTCTTCTTGCATATCCGAGAAAGATTAAAACTAAACTTTTTTGTGACTTTCTAGTTTTAGACTTTAAGAACCTAGAAAATTTTAAAATGATAATAGAAAACAACTGTCTTTCAGGCAGTTACTGAGCAATGTTTTCCCACAGCTAATTTTCTGGTGATCAGTATATAATACCAATTACACTGGCAAATATGCATTCACAGGATAATGTTTAAGGAGTTGAAGGTTTTAAATACAACTGCATTACTCTTCTGATACTGCAACCATTTCCTCATGTGCATACATGCACACATGCATTTTTATTATAGGTCGATCTGAGAAGCAATTGTCAAGTTCCCTGAAAAAAAGATTATCATGTCACAAAAATGTAAAGAGACGCTAATTTTGCTTGAATGTATGAAGTGTCTGTGGGTTTCTTTGAAAACTCTGGCATTGTGAGAGAGGATGTATAGAAAGGATTGGTTTGATCTCTTTTTCATATGGCCTAGTGTTGAACATCATAGAAGAAAGTCACTGGTGAGGCATCAAATGGCTTTATCACTGAACTGAAGAGAATTTATCTAGTTGAAAAGTTAAATTCTTGTCCTTTTGAAAATCTAGGTGCTCAAGTTTGCAGTTTTCTTGAGTCAGTAAATATCGTGCTACAAGTTATAGGGTACTTTTACATATTCCTGAAGAAGCAAAACGTCTCCGGTCTTTTAGTTGCTTTTGTTTTTGAAGGGATGGAAGCCCTTTCCTATGTGCCCTTCCAGTAGTTCASAGCAACCGTGAGTCAATTGCTGTGGTTTCGTGAGGATTTCTCAGTTTGGAAGGCTGGCTAAAGCGTTGGGATAATTGTAGCAGCTTCAGCAGTACTCCTTCCAGCTCCTCGTGCGTGTTTGTGATTTGATGTGTGAAAGGAAAGAGGGGGTCACTGAGCTCTGGACAAAGGCAGCTTTATGCTTGGGTGAACCTTGGCTGCCAGAGTGATTCCTCAGAGGGCTCTTACACTGTTTGGTTTTATGCTGAGGAAAATGGCCAGAGCCTTAAACCATGTGAGCAGGGACCTTGTTGTACCCAGAACAGCCTCCAGTTCTGTTCTGTGCTGTTCTAATGCCCTTCTGCATCATCCCTGTGGCATATGAATGTTCTCCACTGTGTCTGAGAAGGCGGTTTGGAATCTGAAACTGGGTTTTTATGTGAGGTGGATTCCCTCCAGACTGGAGTGTCAAGCACTTTAAGTCCTTTGTCACTCTTTGAAGTGATATGATTACAGATCGTTTACATAAAAGAAGTGTTTCCAAGCCAAAAAGAACAAACAGCTGAGAAAGTGATTGTAATGCAGCTCTGCTGATTTCACACGTGATGGAGCCTGACTAAGATACTTCTGGCTCAGTCCAGAGATGGCAGTCAGTTTGCCATTACCAGTGTGTGGATAAAGCAAGTTGGCCAACATAGTGAATTTAGCAGAAGTGACTTTTGGCCTTCTGAAGCTGTTTTGTTATATAACCAAAATATGCAACCTGGCTGCATTTCCAGCTGTTTTAAATGATAGTGGCCAGGAGGAATTTTAATTAAATTCATGACTGGTACACYTGCACCTTTTTTGTCTGTTGAGTGTCTTGGTACCAAGGTGCTTTGGCATATCGCAGTCAGGGTATTGCAGTGTGCATGGGGCTAGACATAGGGCTAATGTTTTTGAATTTGTTCCAGTGGACTTGAATCTGTTAGGAAATACCCATGAATGCAGAGATGATTTACCTGTCAGAGTACTTGAGTGGACGTTGGCTGTATCAGGCCATGATAAAGAGCTTCTCGGAAAATGATAAATGTGAAGACATGCAAGTCAGTTCTCTGTCAGAAAAATGGGCAAAGTCTGCGTGGGTTTTCTTTGACTTTGTTGTTGTGCAGTTTGCTGTGAATCTGTAAGATTATTCTTTGTAGCCAAGTATTTTGGCAGTTCTGAGGTGATTTCTGCTGCATGTTGAGGAATTAAAAACAGAGCAATATAAAATTATTTAATATGCTGTTGATCTGCTATAAACAAACTGCATCTCAGGCTAGCATGTGATTGACTGGTCTTGCACTATGTAATTTTTAGCCAACATAAATATTCTTCAAGAAGTCACATGTGTTTGCTGAAAACTGAGAAACTGTTACCGCTACACCTGAGTGACTTTGTAAAATCCGAGTTATAAGTCATTCCTGCTAGAAGGAGACACTGGTGGCTAAATATTTATTTATGTGTAAGTATAACCTTTTTTTTTTTATGTAGCCTATGTTTTTACAGAGAATATAGATGAAGCTTGCTGCTGTGATTACTGCAAAGATGTTTCCTTTCTCGTAACATCAAAAGTCCTTCAGCTTCTCACTAGACTTAAAACCCTTTTCCTAGGCATCTGCGTTTTGAAGGGCCTGTCTTTCCTTGCTCTGTTCCTCCTCTGTTGTACTTTTTCTACTTTTTGCATACAAACCTTATTCACGTTAAATAATACCACACTTGTTCTGTGCCCTTTCTCCTCCTTTCTTGTCCAGTTGAGATGACTGAAATTTCTGAGTCAGTCCTAAAGAAAGGTGTCTGTGAACTCTAAGGCGAGTCAGTGCTCAGGTTTACATCTCTGCTCTTCCTCCTAAGAATCATCCAAGAACAAGGGCTTTAACGATATACATGTTATTCCCCAAGACTTTGTTCAGTTAACAGCATGTAGTAAAAGGTTGAACTTAAATGTTGCACTTGAGCGTGGGGCAGAACACTTAAACAAATGAACAAAAGCTGTGACCAACAAAAAAACATTCTGGAGTAGTCTAGTCTCCTGCTTTTGAAGACAGCAGAGTCATGTAATCTTGCTCATAAAGTTATGAAATGCATCTCAGAACCAATTTGATCAATGGGACCATTATTATTGGAAGGCTGATCAAGATCCTTTTTTACTTGGATGGTCAGTTTGCATCCATTGCTCCTGAGCAAATATTGGTCTTAAACATCGTTTTCCCTTCCTTGTTTTGATCCATATTAGTATCTTAGAGAAGAACTGTGGTCTCCTTCAAGCTTCCATTTTGGTAGGTTACCAGGGCTCGCTCTGTTCCTTCCTTCAGGTGAGAGAGGCTTTTYATTCCTCTGATGGTCAGAGGACCACCTCTGTGCCTGCTCTGATTAAGAGCACATTTCTTGAAGTATGAACAAACCAGACCTCAACGTTTGCTTTCAGTGCATTCTCACTGTGGTTTATACAGAGATATCAATATTTCCCATTTTATAAAGGAAATGCTTGGTTAGTATGTTTTGGGACTGTATTTTTTTTTTTCACTGCTCTATCACATTTGTGGTTCATAATCATACTGTGATTATACAGGTCTTCTTTCTCCCTCTACAACTGCTGATAAACTCCTATTCTGTAAAAGAAGCTTCTCCTCTGATTCTGCACAATGGGATGATTGCACTTAGTGTTCCTCTATCTAGTGCTTTTTGTATAGTATTGCAACTGTATTGAAACTACATTACTGATTATTGTATTGAAAATGCCTCTCAGCTTTTTGGCTTCATTAGTGTTCTGCTGCTATTTTGTACTGAGACTGTTAACAAGAATATACAATTCTCATAATTCATCTGTCTCCATACYACCTGTTTTCTTTTGGGCTATAAAGCTCTTGTCACAGCATGAAATAACACAGCAAAATATAACAYGGTGCCTTTTTCCTTTAGTGGGTTCCTTACCTACCTCATAGCTCTTTTACTGAGCATCTCCAGGTAAATACTTTGTATGTACTTCATGCGGGATTGTTTCATGAAATTCAGCCAGACTAAATCTAGTTCATTTTTCTGATTTTATTATTTTAACTCCTTCATCTGCATAGTTGCCCCACTTTCTTGTTGCTTTTCTACTTTCTATCACCAAAGGATCTTTTATTGTTTTATTCTATTTTATGTTGCAAAGGATCTCTAATTTGCAGTCCTCAAAGTTTTTGTTTATTTAAGTTGATCTGGATTTTCCCCCTATGTTTTCTAATTAAAAAAAAAAAAAAAAGACATTCCAAGGTGCTAAGAGAAGGGTGCTGTCTATGCTT
Organism: Rhea americana; assembly: GCF_003343005.1. NCBI lineage: Eukaryota > Metazoa > Chordata > Aves > Rheiformes > Rheidae > Rhea > Rhea americana. The sequence goes on from NW_028186329.1 coordinate 2,746,858, forward strand.
TGGATAATTTATTGCTACTTGAACAAAGACAAGGCCTTGAAATAAGCAGATGTGTTTCCGGTGCTATCCTTGGCTTCTCTGTAAAAATGAGTATATTTATGTAATGATATAACAGTGGGAAGTTAACAGTACAATTTGACACTTATGGAGTTTTGATTTGCTATTAGYATTTCCATTTGGCAATTACTACTCTCTATTTGGCAATTACTACTCAGTGTAGCAATTCAGTCACTTTATACTTTAATGACTAGGAATTCTGTGTATTTATATGAATTAAAAATTCAATAATGTGCCTACATCTTATCAGAGTGATGAATCCATCTTAACAGAGTGATGAATCCATCCTATTACTACCACATTAATAATGCCCCCGTTCTCTTTCTACAACATGAAAACAAAATTGGTTAGTTATTTTATTAGGAGCTCATTTTGCAGTGGTGCATGTTGGAGAACATCAAAAGAATTCTTCTCCATTTGTTATTTAATAACTGTAGGAAAATTATCTTGAGAATTATACAGACTATGCAGACATTAAAAGGGATAGTTATATTATTTTTAATTTCTGAAAAGGAACTGTATACTAAAATGTCTTGTCGTCTTTTAAAATTCAATTTCCTGGACCTTAACACTGGGATCATAATACTCCTATCTCTGATCAGTACTGTAGTTAGATAGCACAATTTATAGGGTTTATAAATTTGATATATCCAGTTAAAATGCAATTGAAATAAAATGATCAATAAGTATTAATTAGCCTAGATTATCATTAAGAATATTCTTAATGATAGTTGTCGATGCCTTCTTTCCAGGATCAATATAAGAGACAGTGATGAGGTGGCAGAGGAAACTTGATTTTTAAATTAATAAGAAGTTTAGATTTGAAATGCCGAGTCATTTCAGGTGCACATCGAAGAAGGTGGCTGTGATTAGGAGCAGCAATGCAGACTTACTCAGTCTTCTGCAAATTAAACCCTGTAAGAAGTCAAGTATTTTATACTGCCTGAGGGAATCCAAGTCTGCTTTTGGTTAATTTATTTCTGTAAATAACTATTATGACATAGTGTATATGTATGTGGAAAAAAAGGTCTACATCCTCTTCAGCATTACTGTGAGGGAATCACGGATTTTAAGGCTAGACAGGACAGGTTTCTCAGGTAGTCTGAGATTTAYGGTCCAAATCTGGCAAGCTGGTCTGGGTTCTCAGGTTGATCCATTATCAAAGGAGAGCATCTAGGAAACTTGGATCTGCTGATGTGGGTTTTAATATTGAGGGATTTCAGCTTTGCATCTGATAAAAACAGATCAGAACAGTGTAATGAGCATTCATGGAAGGACGTGTGGTCAAGGAGGTCTTTGAATATAATATAGACAGGGAGGGTTCTTTGTGCTCCACTATTTGCTGAATCTGTGCCATCTTAATCTATAATAATGGCCCAATTTAAATATGACAAGTAAGCACAAATGGAAATTAATGAGAAACAAATTTGGAACAGATGGGAGGAAACAGTTTTTCATGCAGAAAGTGCTAGGCTTTTGTAATGACCTCAAAGGTGAGGTTGTTGCTGAGATGATTTAGAGGAAGGAATAATGGACTGTGTTATTACTTCAATGTAATAATCTGAAATGACACTGCAGGACCTTTCCTTAATATCTCAGGCCCCACTTTCTTCTTGGGTTGCTATCTTTATATTCCTGAGGGTTCCTTTTATAGTGCTGTCCCTTATGGTTGAGGGTGGCAGCAGACTGCTTGTTATTATAGTGCTGCCAAAGATGCAGCCTCCAGTGCAAAACATTCCCCAGTTCTGTTTCCCTTTTTAAAGAAAGGCAAATAGTGGGAAAACTGCTAAGAGAACAGTATCACTATTGGCACAAGGAGGTTGGAAATATATTTCAAATGCAGTTGAGATTACTGGTGGAGCCATGAAGTGTGATATGCCTCAAGCAAGTTAAAAGCTCCAGGTAGCTGTACCTTTTAGACCATCCCAGAATACTGAATCGTAGGTGAAAATGTACACGGGTTTTATAGGTACTGTGCCAGTTGATTTTAAAATGTGGTACATTACATTGTAGCGGTTTTCTGAAATAGCTTTAGCTTAGTTCTTGGCACTGCAGATAGACTGTATGGAAATGTAGGCTCACAGGATCTCATCGTGGAGACAGTTTCTTGTACTTCCAAGCAATTTATGAAATCAACTAGAAACCAAAAGGAAATCTGCAACACTGTAGATAAAGCAAACAATAACAGTAACATATGGATTCTTTGCATTTCTAATTTACTCTTTCCACTAACGTGGAAATATAAATTGGTGGAGAAGCAAAATCAATCCTGATAAATAGTATAATTATATATGTAAAAGGTTTATGTGGTAAAAGAACCACAGCTGCTACTTAGTGATCTCCACCTATAGATAATATTATTCTAGAAAATGCCATCATGATTTGATACAAAGATGTTCCCGTGAACAAGACCCTATGCTTTTTAGCATGTCCACTTTTGTATGTCTGTTGAAGCAATGAAATGGAAAAAGCAAATGGAGAAGATCCTTTTGTCAATGAAATACATGCTCTAAGCAGGCAGCAATATTGGGAATTAGATGTTCTGACTAGCAGCTGGAGATAGACAAAGGAACWGCTTGGCCACTCTGTTCCCGGGAACGGCCTGTTCGCAAGCTGGAATACAGCTGCTTGTTTGGATGCTGCATCATTAGTTACAGGTGAAAGTGTCATAACATCATTTCAGTTATGAACTGAAAAACTTCTTTCTTTTTTTGTGACTATCACATTCATCAGTTTGTTTCCTAAATGCTGTTACTGCCATGCAGTGCTGCAACTCCATACAAGCATATAGCTCTGAGTTTGTTTAAGGTTTTAGCAGAGTCCTTTAGCCTAAAAGCCTCTTCCATTGCATGCACCTATTTTTCAATTGCTTTCAAATTGCTTTTCAAAAAATTGCTTTTTGTGATTTGTTAGATACCTCTGTAGTTAAGACATATACCCCTGTTTGGCTGGTGGCTTTCATAGGTAGTTGGGGTAAAACAGTAAGGAGTTTTAAGATTCACTRTGAAGCAGTTAACACTGTGGGAGCAGGATAGGAAAAAAATATTTTTGCTGTTTGAATTTAAGCTGATTTTATTCATGAGGATCTAGATTCTGGTGAAATACGGTGGGCTATCTATCTTCTTTGACTTCAGCGTCAGAGAAGGTCGTGGGTCTGGTTTTGGCATAGGCCACCTCTGTTTGACAAAGCAGTATGCTGGCATGTTTTAAAGAAGCCATTTTGTTCAGTGCTGCTCAGCAAGGTGCATCATCTAGCAATGACTCATGTGGTTTCCTGATTTTTGAGGAAGATTATATGGGGATGGTGGCAAAGTAGTTACAGCAATCCTTACGGTTTTCAAAAATCTTTTATTTCTTGACTGTGTTTCAATTCATAGTATGATACTGAGATAGCATTGCCAAAATGATAGAAATGTGAGGCAATCAATTGTGTACCCATGCCAGTGATTTCAGATGCATCATCTACCTTTGTATATGCTGACCACAAGGTTAAATTGACTCTGCAGTAGATTGAGACAGGAGTAGGAGGCACTGTGCTTGAGGGGCATCGCAAATACTTGGATGGTAGTGCATGATGTAATCGTTGAAGTGGATTGGGGGGGGCATAAAACAGGGAACACAGACACCTACTCTGCCCACCATCCAAAGGGTCTGAGAGGATTTTCCAGGAGATAATAGGGTGCTTTTTTGTAGCAGTAGTAGTAACTTCATCTTATTGATAAAGTCAGCTCTCTGAGATCATTTCATTTCATAYATATTGCTATTTTTTTGACTAGGTGTCACATAAGATTATAATTTGAATGATGACGAACTGGCTGAAACACAGCCCAGATAAGACAGAAGTAAATGTTCACTTATAGGAACCAATAAGATGTAGTGAGCTAAACATCATCTCCATCACACATAGTTTAAGCCTACTTCCCTGAAAAAGGAAGGAATAGATTCATTCACTCAATTCTAATCTAATGAGGATGGCTTTAAGTAAGGATGAAAGGGTGGTTGAAAAAACCAAGAGTAACATGCACAAATTGATTAAAAAAAAAAGGGAATATAAGATGTTGTTAATTAGCTTTCTAGTGGTATGGATGATGAAGCTTTGCAACGCTTTACAGCAGAGCAACGTGGAGTGTCCATCAATGGATTTCTTTAAGAACACGATAGACAATACAGAAAGATGCCTTGCTCTGGGAGATGAGCTTCACATCCTGCTGGAGTCGCTTTTGTGTGCTTGATAGAATCCCAGATGACTGAGGAAGTGCTACAGAGCTAGCATCCTAAACGACTGAGCAAGTGTTTCTGTAGCTTGGTTACTACAGAATAGTTAATCTTTCTATTCTTACGTACAATAGGTCAGCTCAATTTCTGATGAATACTTTTCTTAGAAGATATTCATGAAGGCATGTATGTACAAATTTTAGGGTAGGCAAAGAGTAAAAAGGCCAATCATTTACAGAGTCAGATGTTTAATAACTGATTATTATTATTTTATTTAAAGTACAATTTTAAAATGTGTTATAAAACTCAAAAGCAGAGTTCTAAACAGACTATTAACTTCAGCTATTAACAAAATTAAGATAATTAAAAGAAACAGCAACAACCACCATAAAAATCAGTAGTAATGAGATATTCTTTGTTTGCCGAAACTCGCTGTATGTGTGAAATTGTCTGCCAGTTTGAAATCAGGATTAATGGTGTCCTATATTGTCAAGCATGTCTGGATGATAAAGATAAATTGTTGTAGATTAAGACCACACATTACAAACAAAATAGTGGTTGTTTGCCATGTGTACAAAAATGAGAACACATCTTCACTGAAGAGTTTCTTCCCTGCAGAAATTTGAAAAACTAACCAAACCATGAAATATGATTGATCTTTGAATGCTTGACAAATCAAGAACAGATCTATGAACCATTTTGAACAGAAGTAAGAAAATATTAGCTTTTGAAATATATTTCCATAAACAAAACTCAGATGTTTTCATGCCACTATTAATTATTTTTGTGAACTCTAAAAAATAATTGGCAATTGTAGATTGATACAATGACCTTGATATTCTAATAAGAATAGATTAAATATGGATGTTGATACTTGGTCAATTCTATGTTTGCATATTAAAGTCAAATAATTATTATAAAATTGGCAGGCTACATCATTCTTCTTGTTGCAGGTTTAAGAATTCAGTTCTGAAAATGCTTATGTGCAAAAATGATTTAGCGTGCTRAGAAAAACTACTCTTGTGAATAAAGTAATTGTATAAGGTAAAGTTTCAGGGGATGATAAATCATCTAGGATAAGATTTTTATGACTTTTTGGAATACTAATAAGGGATATTTTTAGTGATTGCTAACCCCTTAAGTGCTGAAATAGAGTTATTTTTTTCTAAGAAAGCAAGAGGAAATGTAACATTACTGTCTTGCTGGCCAGTGATATTTTCACCATCAGTTTTTGCAGCATCAGGAATATGTTGACACTGAATACTTTAAAAAATTCTGCTCTATTTACCTGCCTGTATCACTGAGTTATTTATTCTCTTTGTTTTGATTTATTAGTTTAGTAAAGCCTGGGAACCTGTTGCTGTTTCATAGTCTAGTTGGATTAACCTCCATGTAAGGTTGTCCAAGCATGGTAAGAAAACCCTTCCGCCTTTGTAGGTAGTGGGAGCTGATACTTCGCTGGTAGAGCTGGCCTTCTAATGAGTATAGTAAATGCACTGTATTTAAGTCCCCAGATATGCTGTGTTCTTGTTGTGTTTAAAGAGCCCTTTGCAACCCTCCGAAGCCAGTGCTGGATAAGGAGATTTTTTACAATGTGTAGCTCCTCTTCCTCATTGCCAGCTAGCATTGCTGAAAACCTCATTCATTCCCTTTGTTCAGGAGGTAGCATTGGCCCTTTTTATTTGAACATGCTAGTGTTAAATGAAGGGAACTTGGCTTGTGAAAAGATCCGTACTCACTACCAATATTTTCAGCTGAAAAGGAAGAAGCTGTTGTATACAGTTAATAGTGTAACCACAAATTAAAGAATGTTGATGCCAAATTGCTGCAAAGAGTTTTGGTCTCAAAGATGCAGTGAACTATTCTGTCTGTGCACAATGTTTGCTATCTCAGTCTTCCAAAACTGTTGTCATGTGATTCAATTACCTACCTACACAGTCATCTTTATTGTATTTCAAATTCGATCCCAGTTTAATTTCACTGTTTCTGTATGTGCATTTGGAATGTGCTCAGCGTAATGCTGCTTCGTGATGAAACTTAAAACATACATTCTGAGAACATTTTCCCATAAAGTTTTTTTGGTTTCTGGAAAAAAAGTTTTTAAAGCAGTTGAGGCTCATTTTCCATCTCACGGTGGGGCTCTGAACCTTCAAAGACYGGCCTAGCTTGTCGGATCAATCTGCCTTCTGTATCTTGCCTCTGTGAGGCTGAGCTTCAGCTCCAGCTTCCAGGATCACGGCAGGCAAGGAAGGATAAGGAGCAGCAGTGATGGTGAATTTGCAGCTGTTTTCTTGCCTTTCCTTCCTCTGCCTTCATGCCATGCATTAGGAGTATATGCCACAGATAGGTCCAGTATAGAAAGTAAGTGATCCTGCTTTCTGTGTGTCATTGCCAGAGCTGTCTGAAAAGACCAAAAAGGAGAGATCAACTGGCAAGGACAGCAGTCCTTTTATAGATTGCTGTTTAAGATCTTATTCAGGGATCTTCTTCTTTTGAGCTGTCTTAACTCTGGCAATATGTGATGGTCCAGCAGCTGTTTCACTGTGCATTACAGTCTCCAAGACAGTCTGATAAATAGGTGAGGAAAAATCATTTCCAAATCCTCTTAATCTCTTTTTTTTGGAGACTGAATATTTCCCTTGGCTTGGGGGACTTGAAAAGAGAAGTTCTATGCTTTCCCAGGAAAAGCTGTTAAGGTACACTAAGGGCTCATTGGAAAGAACACAGACCTCCAGAGGAGGTGTGTAGGCTGCACAATTATTCGGAAGAAGCTAAACCTTTTGAATCTTACCGTCTGAGATCTATTCTTGTATAGCTAAGTGGATGAGGATTGTTTTGTATGATTAGTGCAATGTGCCATGAAAATGTAAAACTAAGTGCAAAGCATACAAGCCCGGACACAGTGTGAAGAATTTATGTTGAAATTTCTTTTCTCTTTCTGAAAGTTACTATCTAAGAAAATTGAATAGTTTCTTCTGAGTAGATATGTAACCAAAGATAATTGTGAAACACCYTTTACCTGCTTTGAACTTTCTTCTACTTGAAGGAGAAATATGCATAAATCAATAGTTGTGAGGAAGATAAATACGTGCGTTAGGTATCTGCTGGCACTTCTGAACCAGATCTGTGGCATGCTTGTTTGTCACCATGAGGAACTCGACTCAGAGACCCTGCCAGTCTCTTCTGGGCCTATGTATGAGAGCAGATGTTCTTTTTGTTAATAAAATACTTAGTTGGAGCTGTCAGATAGTACTGTGGATATTCAGGTTTGGAACTTCCTTTTGACATCTATGAAATGGAAGGAGGAATGTCTTTTCCTTTCTTGCCTCTTTTGTTCGTTCTATGCATGAGTCATCTATACAGCGTCTATTGTGTGATTTTTGGGGTACATGTGCCAGTGTAGGGGAAAGACTGCAATAAAAGTTTTGCAGTAACTTGCAAAAGGAACCCTTGATTGGTCTTTAGATTCACTCATGAAAAATGGGAGTCAAGCATTTGGCATTCTAGTTTTGGCTGTGTCACATGCTGTCTGTATGATATTAAAAATAGCTTCCAGTCATTTTCTTGTCCTAGTTTCTTAAGAACTAAAAGGGGGAGAGGTATCATAACTCTTACTGTTTAAAAAAACCAAGGTCTCACTGACCTTGGTGAGAAAGGAACTGTTTTTGCTTTATGATACAATGCACAGTGGATTGGGAGAACAGTGTTTTCACCATTTGGGAAATGTTGACATTTCATGTCCCTTTCAAAGTAGAATGGGAAGTCAGAATATCTAAATGCTTCAGGGAATAAAAAATCTTTCAAGTAAAGAATGTCTAAATGAGTAATTCGTGTATTTTTCAAACAAAATATGCTATATGAAAAAAATTTGTTTAGAAAGAGCCTTCTGAAATTGGAAGTTTTGTTTCCAAACAAAATTACTATTTTTTTCCTTGGTTCTCTGGAGGTAGAGAAATCAACAATTTTGTTAATATTGTCAGTTCTTCCCCCCTGCCAGGAAATACTGATTTTGGGCAATGCAGTTTTCCAGAGAAGAAAGTTGCAAAGTGTAAAATTTTACCAAACTTTTAGTGTTGAAAATTCTGGATGGGAACTGCCATGTTGCCCCAAGCAGGTTTTGGGCTGAGATGCTGCCCTCAAGGGCCCCTCTGGTGACACAGAGGAATTGTAATCTGGCACTAAGTGGACACTGGAAAATTCCTTGGTGGAGGAGAGCTCTTTTGGTAATCATTTGTGTTTTCAATTCATCCCTCTCCTGGCTTGGAGAGCGCTGTCACACGTTCTCCTTATGCTGAAGCATAAACAGTGTTGAAGTTGCATTAAGTAATGCCTGGCCCTAGGCTAGGGCCGCTATGCTGCGGCCTGGAGAGTGGAGGAGCTGAAATGGTCTCCAAGTGTGACTCCTMTTTTGGCTTCTGCTGCATTCTGGTTCAGGAGCGTCGCACCATGTAAGTTCTATTTTTCATACTAAACTAGAAGGCTTTTAGTGGTGGCAGTATCTATAAAGGTGTTTCCTAGCAGGCCTGAGTAACACATCTCATTATTAAAGAGGTAATAGAGCCATGAAATGTGCAATCATAGGCATGAGGGCTGGAGTGGCTCAGAATTGTGGTTCAGATATTGTGCAGTGGCCTTAATTTTGATTTCATTTGTCCTTGTGTAAATTGGGAGTAATTACCTTCAGCTCAATAGAGCTTGTGTTTAGGTAGAGCTAGATGAGGAGAGGAGAATTAAGCTGATCAGGCTCTCATGAGCTGATAGTTGTGCTCTCATCTGCTCTTCATAAAGTATGTAATTGTTTCTGGTTTGTCTTTCTACTCACGAAATGCTGCTTGTTTTACTCCTCATTCAAGTAAGTCATAAGTAAGTCATAAGTGGAGGCAATGCTGCAATGTCTGCTCTGTAAATTGCAAAACTTAATCATTGTTGGCACCTCTTAGGTGAAGGTGACATCTGGGCAACCAAACATTTTAGAGGTCACATCATTAGTTGCTGGGTGTGTAGATGATACCTCAAGAAGGAAAGTTAAGATTTCTGTCCAGAATGATGATATCCACCTTTCTTGTTAGATGTTCTTGAGAAGCGAGACCATAAGAGAGACCACTGAATGCTGGAAGTTCAGGAAGGATATTTTTGTCCACAGTTTTGAAAATGCTAGTGTGACAAAGGCCGTAGAATATAAAAGTGTTTCTCAACAGGTCAAATAGATTTTTGGTTTAGAGAATGTAAGCGGTTTCTTACACATTGTCTGGATCAAAGACTCTCTGTGTTTAATCTTTTCAAAGGAAAAGATGGCAAGAGGAAGAGTGGGAGGAAGGAAAAAAGAAAAAAAAAGTCACTTTTTGAACTCATTGATCTAAATTCATTCATGTCTATAACCTGTTAGTGGAATCTGTATTCTGTTAATGCTACTGAGAGATTTATCAAAGATTCCCTTGAGGTCAGGATTGCACTTATATGTCTTCTGTTAGAAAAGAATGGAAACAGTATTCCTGTTTTGGTTTATTGTGTAATTTTAAGTAGACTTCTAAACTTCTCAAAGCAATGAACATAGCTGGAGTATACAGCAGCATGTTGCTAATGTGTATATATATATATGTATATATTTTATTACCAAGTATTATGTTGATACATCCACCTGGAGTTCCGAGTTGTAAACTGGATCACAAGTCCTTTTGCTAGGAAGTTAGGTAGGGAAGGACTGTGAAATCATCACAATATCAAGAAGCCACTTTGGTTAGAAGATGGATCAAGCACTCTTTCTTTGAACATGAGGGTCCATACCCAATGCTTCATGTGTAGATGTACCCCAGCTGAGTCCAAACAATCTTGTGTGCAGCCTAAAGCAATTTAGCTGTTTTTAATGGACTGTTCAATTTGAGATGATTGATGCTAAGAGAGCCCCAAGCAGAGCACAACAGTTGTATGTTGTTTTTTTTTTTTCTACTTCCAGGATCTTAGGATCTTGGCATTGTGCTGCTTTGTGCTGCACGGATATGCAGATTTGCGCCTAACCCAAATATCTCTGCACCATGCTGCATTGCAAAATGTAGACACAACATTAGCTGTGAAGGAAGACTATGAGTAACTGGGTTATTTAGGACAGTTTCTTTTAATGAGAAGAGGATTGTAATTYGTTATATTTTCCCATTCTTTCCAATTCAGACTAATTTGAAATAGTTCAGATGACACTTTCATCATCTGGGAAACTCTCACAGATAGTAGGTATACTTTTATTTTTTTCTGGAGAGTATTTGAAGGAAAGCTGATAACCTGGTGTGCTTTTTGTCAGTGATGATTTTGGTGGATATAGCGTAAGTTTCAATTTCTATGTTATTGGGCAATGAGAATTTCAGAGTTCCCCTTCACATTATAATGAGCAATAAGCTGTTGTCTTTCCTCTTTGCATGAGTGTTACACCCAGTGATTCATCCAGTCTTTTTTTTCTTTTATGGAAGAACAGCTGTTAGTATGTACCTGGATAATATATTATGTTACTAAAATGAAGGAGAACATAGTTCAGCAAAAACGATCAGCTTGTAGATTCATTAGCTACCACTTTAATAAAGTACAGATATCAAGTATTCAAAAATAATCTATATCAGGACTAAGAGCAGGGAGAAATTTTCTGTTATGGGAAACATCTTCAGTAAGTTACAATCAATATTACAGCTGTTGGACTGATTTTGAAGTTTCTTTCCACATGGACATAGTCTGCCTATGTTCTGGCAGTCATACTAGAACCAAAGTGACAAAATGAATCCAGGTGAATTTAAGAATTGAGTCATTCAATTCAAATATCTGTTAATTTTATCAGAAGTGAGAAGAGTGATGGTCAATGCCTAAGCTATGTGGCAAATCATGCATTGTCTAAGCAACATATTGCAACTTTTAGCGTTGTTATGTTTTTGTAGAATATCTAGTGTTTTTGAAAGTTCCATGTTCTTTGATAAAATATAATGGAAAATTTTAATGTATATTTTTTTCTGAACATTTTAGACTCTATTCTTGAGAGATACACACAAAATGATTATTTGTTTGAATAATTTAAAATGAACATCTAAACGTGTTGTTATTTTCTTAAGTTGCAGCTTGTTTGTAGTCCGTAATCTGAGTAATCATTTGTTAGATATTTGCTGGATGGACTAGCTGATCAGCATGTGCCAGTAATGTGCTGCTGTCTGTGTCTGAGAAGCATAACCTTCAGAAAGGTCTGAAACTGCAGGTGGGATAGATAAGGGTTAATCATGAGCTCCATGGAAGCAAAAGAGTCTGTGGTTACTTTGGGACACCTGAAATAGTTTACAGGCAGTTCTAGATACTGAAGAGCTCTAAGGCCTGACTAGAGAATTTATATTTCTTTTATGAAGATATTTTAGTGTATTTAGAGTATGAACTTGGACTCTTGTTTGCCAGCCTGTTCCAGGCTTTCATTATAGATAAGCTTTGTAACTGATCTATAAGGTTCACCTTGGAGCTGCGGGACAAAAAGACTATTTTTACAGAAGTCATAATGGCTCAGACTTCTTCACAAAAGCTACTCATCAAAAGTAAAGTAGGTTATATTCTTTAAGCATACAAATCTGGCTTCTTGTGATTGWGAGTCCCTGGACCTGACATCGTTCCGTTGAATTACCTCCATCCCTCCCACACATCTGATCTCTCTGTAATAGCTCCAGTTTCTCTTTGTGTTCCTTAACCCTTCCACCTTCTCCTACCTCCTTCCTAGCACGGACTACCTTGGATCCCTACCTTGCTCCCTAACTATTGCACTAGATACAACATACCCTGTGACTGGGCAGAGGTCACCATGTGCCAGCTGACTAGTTAGCAGGTAGCACTCACATTGCATCCTTTTTATTAACAAGGGATATTAATTTTGAGTCTCTTCTCCCTATCTTGTCATTGATTTTCACAAAACTTCTAATAACTTGATATCTTTGGACCTCTTCCTTCCTCGCCCTCCTTCTGTTTTGATGGAAATTGGTTAAGAGCTGTAATAAGTTAATTTACGTAGGAATCTAAGATAAAGATGAGCGTCAAGGGGATTTGTAAGTGCTTAGTGATGTGCTTAGGCCCTAGATTAAAACACAGGCTCACTCCAAGTATAGAAACTACAAAACAACATTTAGGTGGCAAAAAAACAGCTCCAAGGTTCTGACCTAGCATTAAGGTCACGTCCTGTGAATATACTCAGGATTTTTTTGACAAAATGTTTTACTAAAAAATGCCAACTCACTGAAGTTCCTACTTTTCAAGAAAGTGTACAACTCTTGCAAAAACTTTACTAAGAAAGGATTTTCAGCTCCAAAGGTAGTATTTCTTGCCAAATAGTATTTTTGATGGTCTCTAGATAAACAGACATTTAGTGACATTCATGTACTTTTTGAAATCTMAGAGTTCATGGGCTGTAAAAGTCTTTGCTGTCCAGTACTGGCCCTATAATTTGYCAAAGACTGTCTTGAATTGTAATTTTTTACAGATTCATATCTTGGTGACAGAGCTGAGGTTCTTTACCAGGACATGGAATTTAATTGACTGTATCCATCAGTGTAGGCACTTAGCAGGATTAATGATATTTCAATAAATCAAGGTTAAGGAAAATTAGAAACAGCATTTAGGACAGCCTTTGGGTAAAAGCCACACTTCATTATAAATTCAGCATCACTTCTGGTGTTTCAGTGCATTGTGGATTTTGCAGAGTGAATGGTGTGGGTTCATGCTGTCAGCAGTCACACAGGTAATGATTGCTTTGTCATTGCCAGGAGTTAAACTACCAGTTCCAAGAAAGATTTTGGAAATATTTGTAAGGAGGCCTTGAGAAATAGATCAGTTATACCTGCCCTTCTCGCTCTCAGATACTGAGAGTARTTGACAAATCACATCTGGGTCATGAGGCGTATGAGGACCAGCAGGATAAATATATTTTTTATTTTTTTTTCCTGTAGGGTAGCTCAGATTCATTAACTCTTTTTATTATCATTTTCATATTATTATTATTATTATTTTGCAAGAAAAAGAGGAGGCCAACACTTCCAGCCGGAAAAATGGCTAGGAWGCGATTGCAGAGTTACTGGAGTGGAATTTATGTAGTTCTTTATTTTTACACTATTCTCTGCTTTTTATAGCAATGTCCCAGAATCTTGAAGGGAAGGAAGGAGAAGCAAAGAGGAAATACTGCTTTCCCTGCTGGCTGTATTACTATTGTATTTTTAAAATATTTTATCCTTCCTTTCTCCTTTTCTCCACACTGTTTCTTGAGAAATCACAAGCCAAAATGATTCTTGTCCTCTGTTAGCATTAGGGACTTTCACACTTAGGATCYGAATAGGTCTGCAAAAAACATTTATTAAATGAGAGAGGAAGAAGTACATAGTCTCATTCTCTGAACATTGAGCGTATGCCCCCCAATCCCTTATCTTTGGTGATTTTGCAGTAATTTGCCTTGGCAAGTAAACAATATAGGGCTCAGCAAATAGCAGCTGGATTCATCTGAGCCTCTGTGYGCGTCTGTGCAGGTATCCAAACAGGCCATGCTTTCTCATCAACGGAGAGATGGTCAGTTTTGAGGAGTGAAATTTATGTCTGTACTCATCTCATCCTAWAGTGGATGGCTGCACAGGTTGAGCGAACCTCACCCTAAGCTGCATTGACAGGATTGTGACCACCTCACTTGACTATGCAGGGAATATGGGCAATTCAGATGTGGACATCTGCATGGTAAACACCTAAAACTGTGAAGTGAAATTCACTTCTGTAGGTTTCCTTTTTTCYACTTGTCTTTTCTGTATCTCTTATTGTTTAATTTCAATCTTCTGTGTATGTTGCTCCCTTGTCACTTGAGGTTTCTTTTTCTCTTTCTTGTATGATGCTTCCTTGGTAATTCTTGAATCCTTTATGCAGTTCCAGTAGTGTTCTGAAGATGTCGTGCTGCTTATCTACTGATGTTTCCATTAGCGATTCTGAACCAAATAGCACTGAAACAAGGGAGCGTTTGGCTCCTGTCTTATTTCATTACAGGCAAGTGGTTTCTGTGTTCAAGGTGTGGTAGGCTGGCTGAATGAGCAGAGAAGTTCCTCAATGATTGTATTCTGTATGCTGTTCAGAAACATAATTTTAGAAAATGAGTATTTTCTTCATTGTGAGTGAGTTTTATACCTCTACAAATCAGGAGGGCTTTATATGTATGTGCAGAGAGAACTCTGGGTGAATATTAAGTCATTTTTTTATCCTTAATGTAATTGTTGACTGCACCTGGAGGGAGCAAACATCATAAGACATGTAAAGAAACRTGGAGAGGTATTTTTAACTTGTACAGTCAGCTTTTCTGAGGTAGACGTGGTACTTTTCCTTCACTATCCCTGCTCAATACTTACATGTGTTTGCTCCCTCCAGGTGCAGTCAACAATCACTAACCCGGGAAAATCTCATATAGAGACATTTCAGACTTCATTAAGTGACCTCTCAGCCTCATTGGAATGTGCTGTTTGTTAATTATATATAAAGAGAATGCTGTTGGCTCCCAACAGACTAAATGAGAACTAAGCTTGATGACTTGTAGCCTCATAAATTGCATCTGTTTATCCTTTCCTTTCCTGAAAAACATTATAGAACTGCTTCATTGTAAAACACAGACCCATCTGGTCTTATGAGTTTGGCACAATATTGCAGTTTTGACACCGAAAAAATGCAATTRTCTGAAGTGTTGTACTCATTGCAAGCAGGAATAATATTATGCTGCTTTCAATGAGCTAGATTTATTAAACAAGGTTTGAAAACAGTGTTCTGTTCCTTGTGAAGGGCTGGTTAGGGAATATCCATTAATCAACACTGCTGTAGGTAATTAGTGGGTTAACTTTGCTAGRTACTTAAATGTTTGTTGGTCCTCTCTATAGCTATGTTTGGCAGTACTAGGGAGACACGCATGAACAAATGTATAGCGTCAACAGTTAGCTTTCTGATAACATAAAGGAAGATAAAATGATCAAGTGACCTATCCTCATGCTTGTGAGGAGCAGTGGAAAACCCATAGTCCAGATGTTTCAAAAAGAGGAATCCTTCTGGCTGGAGTGTCATGTGGCCGTGCCTGTGTCGCATCTCTGCAGCAGCCGAGAGAGGCAACACTGAAAAGTCGGTTCACAGTGGTTTCATCAGCAGCTCGTGCTGGCTTGCTTCCTGCCAGGCCCAGGCATGGTGTCTCCAGTGCGGGCAGAGTCCCATCACTAGTCGCAAGGCRTCTGCCGGCCTGGGAGCGGTGTGGGAAGTGCTTGGAAATTGTGGAGGCTCAGTTGCTCATCAGTTGCTGCAGGCCAGCGCTTCTCAAAAGCTAGAGCTGCAAATCCAGCCACGGGGCCACTGGCTCTTTGGACAGTAGCTGCGATGAAAAATGCAGTCAGGATACTGGGAACAATCTACTGCAGAGCTGTAGTTTCTTACAAGCCTTTTCCTCCTTGAGAAAGCRAAGTGGGGGATATTGGAAAAATGTCCAGAATACCAATGGTAATACACAAAGACAGTCTCCCMGGCAAACAAATTTTAGTGAAAGTTGCTGATGTACTGGCTAGGGGTAGAGCTAAACAGAGTTATTGATCACTGTGTGCTTGAGAAGTATTTTTAAACTTGTTTCCTGCAGCTGCATGTTTGAAACATTTTCTGTCTTGCTTTTTTAAGGCAGTGATGCGTGTTTTGTCTATAAAATGCTCTCTCAGTAATATGGAGGTAATCATACCTAAAAATGGTGTTTGAAAATAATGTATTACATTCATAAAAGTCAGAAGATTTAAGCCCTTGATTATATGATTGCATCACGTTTTTCCACAGAGTGCTTGTTTCTTCCTTTGTGCAAGCTACGCTGCTCTGAGGCTTAATTAGGAGCCTTTTGCAAAAAAAAAAGAAGACTGCTGTCTATCAAACTGCTTTCTCGTTTACTGCATAGTTTGGAAGATGTGTGGTGGACGAGACAGGAAATAGCACGAAGAGGAAAGATGGTCTAGTAGTTTTGGCGGTTGGGTGTTGCCATGGAGGGCTCTATCTACATTTCAGTGAAAATGGCTAACACTCGGTAAAGCTATAGGGAAGTGAAGAAAGGGAACTATTCAAGAGCTTTAATAATGATTGTGTTAACAACGTCATGGCTGGAGTAGACAGAATATTTCTGTTTTATAAACCACTGTATTCTTGCACATAAATGGAGTAGTGCTTCATTCGTTAGAAACCTTCTTCAATGTCCCCTTCATTGCGAGCTAAATTTACTGGTGATTATGTGAATGAATGAGGTAAATCAATTCTTTTGTACTTTTCATTTTCTTATCTGAACAACCCCAGGTTCTTGGAGGGTTCAGAATCAGGCTACAGAGTTAAAAAGGTTTCTTGCATTTGTTATAGTGAGAAATATTTTAAGAATAGCTTTTCTAGTTCTATTTTGGGGCTTCMAAGTTCTCCTCCATGAGAATCTCCAAGTTTTGCAATTGGCTCAGTTTCCATAAAATTGAGTGAATGTTTGACCAAATTATTAATTTTCTTGCACTTCCATACTATCTAGAGTAAAATACCAGAATAAAGCAGCTCAGGTACATCAGAATGTAAAGCACAGTGTTTTGCCTGCTCTGGAATGGGGAAGGAGATGGGGATGGGGCAGTACCAAAATAGGCGGAATGCATCTCTATAGTGGACTTCTGGAGAAAATGGAGAAAGCAGCACTGATGTTGTGTCTCCCCCCTCCCCCCCAATATTTTGGGCTGTGATTTGGAAGGGGTATGCTGGTACCCACTATGTGGGGCTATTTTTCCTCTYCCTGATATACTGATCTCATAGAAGAGAGTCTCTTCCCACAAGTATTTCTTGTAGAAGAAGCAAATTGCAGTCTTATGGAGCAACATCTCTTCTGCATGAAATTCATTCATTTTCCGCCGTAGTAAACGGAAGCATTACAAAACCATTAAAAGTTTTTATGGTAGACTTTTTATAGGCTTCTTTGTATTGGCAAGTTATGTACTTTTAAATTAGCAGCACTGATTTTGCATTTTTGTTCCCCTCTGTGTCTATTAATCAAAGAAATGCTGCCCATCATTCATCATCTTGGCGTTGATTGATACTTTACATAGTAATTCCAGACCTCCATCACTGTGTAATCACTCAGCAACTATTCCAGCTGGACATTMAGTAATTGTATAAGAGATTTTGTTTATACACAACACAGTTTTCTTTCTGGGCATCCAGCTGTATAGAACATAAGAATATGGCAGATAATCTTTACTTGATATTTTAATTTGCAGTTGGCTGCCTTGCTGCAAGCTAAGCTTTTTTACTAATAGTCTTCCCACTGTGTGACTATATGGGTTTTATTCGAGTATAGGTCTCTTTAAAGTATCACTCTGTGCACTGAGGTTTGAATTCACCTCAAGGACAGGGGGCTTTCTGCTTCGGTCTAATTCTTCACAGAGATTGTGTGTCCTTATTTTGCCAATGGATCAGCCACATAAGCGTGCTGCCACTTSCCAGTGTGTATTTCCTGAGTATATTAGTATAGAGTGGGAAAAGGATAGTAGCTAGTGGTCCTACTAGCCTCTCCATCAGTATGAGGGAGTGAGAGGAAGGGAGTATTTTTTTCTGCTCGGACAGGTCTGRGTATCCCTGGGTCCAGGCTGTGGGAGTGTGCTTCAGCACAGCATCCACATGGAGTCTTGAATACTCCAGGCTTCATGATGAGAGAGAGAGAGAGAATATCAAGTCCATGGAGCAAGTTACTTACAGATTTTTGATTGGACTAGGAGATTTTCAGAATGCTTCACAAATGCTGGGAAAAAGAGAGTCGTAAAAATACTAAGAACAAGTGGATTGTTTATTGAAAAAATAATCATAGAGTGTAGGAGAAACCAGCTATTGATTGTCCTAGAGAATCAACAGTCTGGGAAATGAGGTCCTGGGTAATGATACACTGGCTACTATAATCTTCAAAACGGTAGTTTCCCAGAGGCCTGCTGTACTTTTAAAAATGACTCTTAGAAAAATTTAATAGTTCTCAAGAGGTTTGTGAACAAAAATTGGAAATGTTCCTATGACTTTCTGACTGCAGTTTCTGGAAAACTTTATTCAGATGAAAATATTGATCAAATGACTAAACATTTTTTTTTTTAAGTTAAGGCCAAGAAGAATGTTGATTCTACTCAGGTCATCAAAAACATAGGACAACAAATAAAAATAATTCATATTGTCACTTCAGATGCTGTTATTTTTCAGTCAGTATACTGAATCTGGTCGATGTTTTTGTGCTTAATATATCCACTTTCCATATGGAAAAGAGATCTTGCTGCTTTCTAGAACTGCATAGACAAAGTAGAGTTAGTGTTGCCCTCATGAATTTCCCAGAATCTTGCATTTAACTCTGATTTGAATGCGCTGTAGAAGCTGGAGTGGCTTGGGAACCAAAGGGCTTGGATGGAAAGTCGTGGGAGAGCAAGGGTAACCAAAGTGATTTTGTTACTCCATTCTCTGTATTTATGGAAGTGATGCTAGTCCACATATGCTTCCATGCAAAGTGGATTTAGCTGTGAGGTAAGAAATAGTAAGAAATAGTTATTTTTGCAGCGTAATTCATGTCTTCCTGAAGTAGAAGTAGGAGAAGGTCAGATGACTTTGACCCTAAAAGTTCATGTTTCTCTCTACTATAAAGGAGCAGAGAGTAAATAGGTCAGTTGTAAGTGCTACATACATATACATGATGCATATATGTGTGTGTGCGTATGTATTAGTTTGATTTAAGTAATGAGTAATTAATATGCCACATGCATATGATGTATACGTACATTCATATGATGAGTAATTTAAATGCTATTAAGTAAGTGTGCTTAAACTGTTGTGTTGTCATTTTCAGCAGCGGCTGCCATGGCTTTTGAGAAAAGCTGTGTTGCTTGTCAAAAGCTTAAATGTTTATTTTCTCGTTATGCTTTTCCCTCATCAGTGATGAAGATGCTAATACATGCTGGTTTTGTAGATATGTAACCTCTCATTCTGTCCTGTCTCGTTGGATCATTTGCTTACCTATGACATTGCCTTTCTCCTTGTGACATAGTGCCACAGCGACTGCACCACTGATTTTTAACTGAGTGCTTGTCTCTGTGTGGAAGAGGTGCTGTTAACTGGGCATTCTTCGTGAGGACTTTGGACTGGTTTATTGGTCTGCAGTAGCCCAAATGAGATGACTATCCGTGCCATAAGAGCTTTTTCATTATTAGGGCTTTTCAGATAGGGTTGCGTGTATATCCCTGTAATACAGAGTAGCTTAAAGTTGAGGAGAGCTAGATTTGTAGTTGACTGGCTGAAAGAGGTTGGCAAACTGGATTGTCTTTGTTTGAATATATGTGTATATAYATTTTTTAGCTTCCAAGAATATTATGCGTACCTTGAACTAAATATTACAGTGCCATTAACTTCTAAATAAGCCTCTCTTTGTTATTGGAATGTGATCAAATAACATAGCTGAGTGCTCAGAGGTATGCTGAACTCTTTCTAAGACCTTTTCCTTCCTTCCTTTGTTTTCCTTAGTCTGGCTTTCCTTTCAGTTTTATGGAGGTTATTTTTAGAATATTGCTGCGCCACTGAGCTGTACCAGCCAGGTATGGTGGTAAGCATGAGCCCACTTCCTACATGGTGTTAGTATTATTGTTATAGCTCTTCACACATGCGATAACAATTCTTTGCAAAAATGCAAGTGAAAGAACAGAACATTGGTCGTTGTCACCCAGGATGTGTCAAACAAGTTTCTTTTCATATTGATTAGATTTTTGGTTTTGTCTGTCTGGGCACAAGGTAAATTAATTCCACAGGAGGACTATTGATTTGACATACAGTTGGAAAAAAAAAAAAAAAAAAAAAAAAAAAAAAAAAAAAAAAAAAAAAAAAAAAAAAAAAAAAAAAAAAGTTGTGACTTGGCAGTGCTAGCTAGCTTTGCACTCTGCAGTCAGATCTACCAGCCTTTCAGATGTGAAATTGCAGCCACCTGGCCTGTTGGAATATAAGCAGACTTCCTGAAATGGAGAACGGTATCTTCTTGGAAAATGGATTTCTTCCACAGCACTTACATTACTGATCAGCTATACCAGTATGTGGAAGGATCAGAGTTACGTACAAACATCACTTAGGCGCACTCAGTTAAACCCTGTAGGCTTGAGTTAAGGAACTGAGATTGTCTTGGAATCTCGAAATGTGGGGCTTGGTCGGAAAGCTTGTGTTAACAGTTTGTGYCTTTAGATACTCTGGGATGAATGCTAAAGGAATAGCCAGAATAGGCCGTAAGCCCAACAGCAGCTTCCCTTCCAGGATGTGTTCCTATTTGTGGAACATCCCTTCCTTTCCTGCTGAGGAGCAGGGTTTTATTAGCTTGAGCTGACTCTGCCACATAGTGCATTCATAGCCTAGTGATCTGCTTTTTGGGAGGAGGTTGGTTGCCTCTCTCTGCAAAGGGCTGTGACTTGCCTGTTCGTTTGTTTGTTTGTTTTTGTACTGGCCTCTCCATGTATAAAAGTTACTTTCATATATGCATTATAATCATTTACACATGCAAGACCAGTGTTTGCCAATAGCATTTAGGAGGCCACACAGAGCCATTTATTTGCAAGTTAGATTTGCCTAATTAACCTATTATAAAGCTTTTAATTCCAGTCACTATTTTGAGCTAGCTATTCTATCAGGTGATTTTTAAAAAGTGTATATACATATTCTTGCATATGAGTATATAGAAACAGAAAAACAGTTGGAAAATACTTTTGAAATATTCAGGTGTTTTGTTTGACAGAATTGCAGAGTTTATTTGCCAAATCTAAATTCCAAAAATGTAATGTTCGTTTAAAAAAAACCCAAAACTGTGAGATTAAATTTCTTTAGCCCTTTTTTGAGGGAGAAGAACAAAAATCAAACAAAAAAAAGTGAATTCACAAACCGTTTGAGCAAAAAGAAATTACCTCTCAAATTTAGTAGTATTTTATGAATTAGTAAATGCAAGGACATGCTTTTCCACCTGAAAAATATTTCCTGTTGGAATTTGAAAATTTCGGACATTTGTTTGTTTTTCTCTGGACATCTCTGACTGTAGGACACAAGGAAATTTTGGTCATGTCCTATTGGATGGTTGTAGCTCCATTCCACCAAGCACACTGTGAATCCAGCATTCCAAGAGAAAGCTGGCCTGTTCCTTACTAGACATCAATCTGGTATGCATCAGTGTTTCTTTCTGAGCTTTCTTATTGCTTTAAAAAAATGAAAGGAAACCAACAAATGTGGGACTTTCTTCATGGGTCTTATAAGAACAGCGATTGCATGTTCAGTTGCTCCTAGACAATCCTCTTTGAGAGTGGTGCATGGACAGGAAGGAGATACAGCTGGGTTTGGTCCCTCCATAGACCTGTTTGTTCTCACTTCCTCTGCTTCCCTCTATCCTTTAGGGGATAAAGGACCTTCAGGGTCTTGCCAGGCAAAGATTTTAGTTCAGAAAAGCCAGGCAAGACCCAGAAAGTGAGAAGAAACTTAAGCTCTGGATTGGAGCATCTTGAGCATCTCATTACTTACCTGCAGATAATTTGGATATGATACAGCCCAGTACTGAGCTTTCTCTGGTCTGACTGACCTGTCTTCACACTTGGACTGWCATCAGTAGTGATAGATAAACCAGCAGTGGTTATTTATTGGGGAGTCACTACTTTCTGACATCTTAAGCAGCTGCAGACTTGCATCACATAGTCAGGATTAAATAACAGGAGAGGTTTTATTATTCCTACTTTTAGAAAAATTAGGTCCAATTGTTAGCCAAAGTAAATAACTAGAACTTCATTGAAGGGAGTTGTTGCCCAGAGGGCTGTTGCTGAGGGCTTCTGTGGAGAAAGAGGGCTGTCTTGTTACCTGGATCCTACATGTTCTTGAGGGGATGATGGTAAAAACCTTAATACCACCTTTACTTTTCTTACCTGCATTTCCAAATTACTGTTTCTTGTCTGTCTTCTCTATGGATCTTCTCTTTTGATTCTTCTGGATCATCTCTGTCACTTGAAAATAGTTCACCATTTGTAAGGTACTCAGAGAAGTGTTTTGTTGTTATGAGTCTTAAAATGGTTTGCTCTTCTGTCTCTCTAGATGTTGAAGGCCTGTTATCATGCTACTCTCTTGTTGGTTGTTTTCTATCTGAAGTATTGTTATTACTA
Source organism: Rhea americana (assembly GCF_003343005.1). Taxonomy (NCBI): domain Eukaryota; kingdom Metazoa; phylum Chordata; class Aves; order Rheiformes; family Rheidae; genus Rhea; species Rhea americana. The sequence goes on from NW_028186329.1 coordinate 2,769,321, forward strand.
AGAAAAGCTTCAGTGTTAGACTGTATGTGACCTGAGACATTGGTAAATCCAGGTCCAGTTCCAGTAGTGCTACAAAGCTCAGAAGCTGAAACGTTATTGTGAAGAGACGAACAGTTTTCATCACCACAAAAAACCTTTATTCACATTGTGCCTCTACTGTACTACAGATTCCTCAGAATTATTTTGGAGTAAAAAAAAATGTGTTTACAAAGCTTTTAGTATGGACGTGCTGATTTCCCCAAATTAACCTCTCTAATCCGCGTGATATAGGACCACGCCAAAGAAGCTTTTTTCCAGGATGCAGAAACAGCCAATGCATTATATTGAAGTGATTTTGCAGACTTTACTTGTTATTGCCTCCGACTGCTGTTGTTTAAAAGGCCAGAGACATGAGATACTCTTAAATACAATGTTACATACACTTTTCCAGCTCACAGAAATCAAGTATGAGATGCATTATCTGTGAAATTCTTTGAAAAAATGATCCATTTTGCAAACAAAATTAAATGTRAACTGCCACAAAAACTTACCCGTGCATAAAATTGCTTTGTACTGATTTTTATCTGACACAGCTTCGGATTGAGAGTTTTCTATGCCTARCAATTGGATTGTTTAAAATCTCTTAAGTAGAATTGTGCTGGCATTGAATTACTGATGGACTTGAACCAAACACAGCTAATTTAAATTACCTTCTTTTAGTTCATATTCAAACTGCTTGGAAGTCTGCCAGAAGTCTTCCTAGTGAAGGAAAACTGGATGTAAACATTCTTAGGACTATCCACATAGACTTGGAGGACAGATGGTCCTCTGGTTAGTAGAGGACATTACACTCATGTATCTGGATTCACAGTTGGACTCAAAATACYTCTGGTTCCTCAAGCGTGCAATGATTATTAATTGAAGCACCAAGAGACCCTGGGTGACCTAGCATACTCCTCTCTGCTGCTGACCTGTCAAAGCTTTCCTACCTTTTGCTTTTCCAGCCTATTGCAGATTTTTAAGTTTTATTTTAATTTACTTTTTAATATTATCATAGGACATTCTGCTTTCTTCTACTGTTCTTTTAATGCATGTCTCTTACTTCCAAAAGTTGATAAGRTGAAGAAAGAGAAGGTGATAACTGAATGCAAGGCTGCTGCTTTCCGAAAAGTGGACATAGATGCCTGATTAAGAGTAAAGAGTATGGAGTGGTGAAGGGGAAATGTTGTGACTGTACACTTGAAGCAAGAAATGAGTCCTGGCATTGTTTTTTTTTTTTTTTTTTTTTTTTTTTTT